>NC_043748.1:25254334-25526834 GCF_902148845.1 Salarias fasciatus | reverse complement strand
ATGAGGAAACGAGACAGAAAGGTTGCGTCAGACGAAATGCAGTGTTGTCTTTGTGAATGAAGTGGAAAGCAGGGAAATGAGCGCCGGGAGAGGAGGGAAACGGCGCGCTCATCTGAATGAGTGAATAATGTGTTTTCTCGGTGGACCGGGTCTCAGATGGGCACCGTGGCAGGACCATCCATCAGCCAGCTGCGTCAGATTTATTAGGACGATGTGGGCCATGTTAATGGAGATTTAGGCTTAATGAAGAAATTTGGTGACCATAATGCATCTGGCTGTGACATGACACGTGACCTCCCCCCCCGAGACGATCAACACGGAGCGCAGGCAATGGATGAGCCGCGGGAGGACGCGGCGTGGCCGGCCCGATCGGCGCCGGCTGATCCGTTCATGTGAGGATGACTGTAATCACACCGCCGACGGTACGAGGAGGGCGTCCTCCTGGGACGCTGCGCTGCAGTGGTGAGCTGCTGGAACACAAAACCTCCCGTTCACCTCACCATAAAAACCACTTCCTGCTCCACGCTGCCCCAGCAGGGGGTCCAGGCCGACACCGTGAGGCAGCTCACTCACGTTTAAGGACAATTCACACAATAATATAACGCTTTACTGCTCTTAGCGGTAATGGCGGAGACTGATTAAAAATTCATGAACATGATTATGGGCTTCATAATGAATTAAATCAAATGTCAGCGTTTGATACCAAAAGCACCATTTTTCTCTTCAAAATGATTTGGATGGAAAAATGAGTCAGTATTAAGATGATGTGTAATTATTTTGATTTCCACTCCAGATGATTGTGTGCAGCGTTAGTTAACCAGCGATGGAAGCTGAGTTCTACCTGGAGAAGTGTGAATGTTCAGCTGAGTTCACCACAGTCTGACTCCACATTTAGACCTTTCCATCAAGCGTCTCCTAATGCCAGAGAAAACCTGCAGTGGTACAGCAAACCTTCACTGGGATGTTTTTCTTTGCTCAATAACATGGGCTGTTTTTTTAATTACAACCAACTGATCTGAGCTTTAAGCTCTTGATTTATTCCATTTTCACTACATTGAACTGAATAAAATTTGCCTGATTTTACAGTGTGAAGACGGCGCCATTCGCTCATAAACACAGAAACACAACGATCCCAAAACAGAGAGTTATGATGAGGGAACAAACACCCACACACACACACACACCCACACGCACACACACACACGCTGTCACCTCCTCCCCACCAGCGTCTGAACCTCTATCTGAACAAACATCATGACAGGAAGGAGAGCGTCGGATACGCTTCCTGATCTGACGGAGCACCGGAGTGAATTTAGAAAAACTTCAGGTGTGAATTTGTAGAAACTCAGTCCAGTCTCAACAAACACAAGGTTAAAAACTCATCGATTGACCCTTCATGTTTATTAAAATACTCTCTGGAATATTCTCTGGAGGCGCAGAAGTGAGTTTTTTTTGGGATCCTGTTTTTCCTTCTTGTTGTTTTTGTATTCTGCTCCAGAGCAGGAGGAGCAGACCGGGCTGTGTTGGGTCTGGGGTGGAGCTGGACGGTGTTGGGTCTGGGGTGGAGCTGGACGGTGTTGGGTCTGGGGTGGAGCTGGACGGTGTTGGGTCTGGAGTGGAGCTGGTCTGGGGTGGAGCTGGATGGTGTTGGGTTTGGGGTGGAGCTGGACGGTGTTGGGTTTGGGGTGGAGCTGGACGGTGTTGGGTCTGGAGTGGAGCTGGTCTGGGGTGGAGCTGGATGGTGTTGGGTTTGGGGTGGAGCTGGACGGTGTTGGGTCTGGGGTGGAGCTGGACGGTGTTGGGTTTGGGGTGGAGCTGGACGGTGTTGGGTCTGGAGTGGAGCTGGACGGTGTTGGGTCTGGGGTGGAGCTGGACGGTGTTGGGTCTGGGGTGGAGCTGGACGGTGTTGGGTCTGGAGTGGAGCTGGTCTGGGGTGGAGCTGGACGGTGTTGGGTTTGGGGTGGAGCTGGTCTGGAGTGGAGCTGGACGGTGTTGGGTCTGGGGTGGAGCTGGATGGTGTTGGGTCTGGGGTGGAGCTGGACGGTGTTGGGTTTGGGGTGGAGCTGGACGGTGTTGGGTCTGGAGTGGAGCTGGTCTGGGGTGGAGCTGGACGGTGTTGGGTTTGGGGTGGAGCTGGTCTGGAGTGGAGCTGGACGGTGTTGGGTCTGGGGTGGAGCTGGATGGTGTTGGGTCTGGGGTGGAGCTGGACGGTGTTGGGTTTGGGGTGGAGCTGGACGGTGTTGGGTTTGGGGTGGAGCTGGACGGTGTTGGGTCTGGAGTGGAGCTGGACGGTGTTGGGTCTGGGGTGGAGCTGGACGGCGTTGGGTCTGGGGTGGAGCTGGACGGCGTTGGGTCTGGGGTGGAGCTGGACGGTGTTGGGTCTGGGGTGGAGCTGGACGGTGTTGGGTCTGGGGTGGAGCTGGACGGCGTTGGGTCTGGGGTGGAGCTGGACGGTGTTGGGTTTGCTTTTAAAGGTTTTGCTCCAATCCTGCCAACGCCTGTGAAGGTCTTCAGTAACAGAGATGTTTAAAACCTTCCAGAAGCTTCTAAATCGGCCCAAGCTGGACACTTCAATGTTGGATTTCCCACGCTGTTTAATTCCTAAAAATAAAGTGACTTTCAGTAACCTCATCAGATCAAACGGTCCAACACTGTCTCTGCAGGTGCAGAGTGTGTCAAGCCAGGCTGCAGCCGGCGGAGTGTGTCGTGTTTTTCTGCTCTGTGTGTGCAGCGTCCGGCGGAAATGAGCATCAGAACCAGAGCGGCCTCAGTGCTGCAGGACCGAAGCTGCAAACACACTTATCAGAGAGCGAGCGCCGCCCGTTTCACACTCAACACTGTGTCAGCAAGTGATCATGGTAAGGAACAAGACGGGCACATCGCTTCACTGCTGTGTGTGTGTGTGTGAGTGTGTGTGTGTGGGGGGGGGGGCAGGATGATCAGCACATTAAAAGGAAGGGCTAGAACCATATGTTAATTATGTAAATGATTGGCTTTAATCAGGCTCAGCCATGTAGCAAGTTAGTGGGGAAGGAGAATGTGTAGAACCAGCACAATCCCAATTAATATTCATCTGGAACGCAGTGTGTGTGTGTGTGTGTGTGTGTGTGTGTGTGTGTGTGTGTGTGTGTGTGTGTGTGTGTGTGTGTATACTGGATGAATTAATAGTCTGATGAGGGATGAAAGAGCTGGAGTGGCTCAGCTCTGCTCCCCATCTGTCTTCACCTCAGTTGCCTTTGAACACACACACACACACACACACACACACACACACACACACACACACACACACACACACATACACACACACTGAGTGGCCACACTGAGGGTGTGTGTGTCCGGCCAGAGGAGAACATTCCATTTTTCAGCCAGACAAACGGGCTGGGCTGGATCTGAGGCGGCGTGAGAAGCCTCCGGGAGCCACTGGGAGCCACCAGGAGCCACCGGGAGCCACCAGGTGCCACCGGGAGCCACCAGGTGCCACCGGGAGCCACCAGGAGCCACCAGGTGCCACCAGGAGCCACCAGGTGCCACCAGGAGCCACCAGGAGCCACCAGGAGCCACCAGGAGCCACCAGGAGCCACCAGGAGCCACCAGGTGCCACCAGGAGCCACCAGGAGCCACCGGGAGCCACCAGGAGCCACCAGGTGCCACCAGGAGCCACCAGGTGCCACCAGGAGCCACCAGGAGCCACCAGGAGCCACCAGGAGCCACCAGGAGTCACCAGGAGCCACTGGCAGCCACTGGCAGCCACTGGCAGCCACTGGCAGCCACTGGCAGCCACCGGGAGCCACCAGGAGCCACTGGCAGCCACCGACAGCCACCGGGAGCCACCGGGAGCCACTGGCAGCCACTGGCAGCCACCGGGAGCCACCGGGAGCCACCAGGAGCCACCAGGAGCCACCGGGAGCCACCGGGAGCCACCGGGAGTGTGTTGTCTGGCCCATCTGCTCCGTTCCCACAAAACCACAAAAAACAAACATGCAGAGCACAAACGAGTGACGATCCATCCCCCTCCCTCTCTCTGGGGCTCCGGCGCCGGTGCCGGCGTTCCGCTGCAGTGAGGTGCTTCCTGGTTCCAGTCAGATTGGCCGGAGATGTCCAACAGTGAGTTTTACAGGAAGCATATGACTCAACACATCGCCCCGGTGAGCCGCCCGGTGTAAAGTAGGTTATGAAACTGCGATTCAGCGCTCTAAGCTCTTATAAATAGCATGTTTGTGTCTGTAGGTGTAGCTCTGAGTGTGTGTTTTAGGCGTTTGTGTCCTGCAGCTTTCGAAGCCGGCCGAGCCGAGATGTCAACAAGCTGTCAACACTTTTCAAAAGGGGCTTTTTGCTCTCAGGAAACCAGCTCCGGCGGAAACGGACGACAGCGGCGTCCGCCGGTTATCCAGAGCAACCTGCCGACTGCAGCCCAGAGCCTCTGAGACGTGCAGCAGACAGGGAACTAGTTTCTGACCGTGTGAATAAAGTTTCTGCATGGAGGGGAGCCAGCGGATACGTGACGTCCAATTTAGGTAAAAGCTGCTTGTTTGTGCTGCCGTTGTGATTTTGTCCACATCCCATTAAACTGCATAACTGAATTATTGACAAAGGGAGAAGTCTGCACGGAGAAAAGCCACTTAGAATATACAGCAAATGCATTAGAGTAACATTACATGCTTCGTTTCGTGTGTGTGTGTGTGTGTGTGTGTGTGTGTGTGTGTGTGTGTGTGTGTGTGTGTGCGCGCGTGCTCATATAGTTCAATTGTTATTTAATTCCAAGCTACAATGTCCAGAAGAGGTCTCTCTCTCCCTCTCCCTCTCTCTCTCTCTCTCTCTCTGTCTCTCTCTCTCTCCCTCTCTCTCTCTCTCTGTCTCTCTCTCTCTCTCTCCCTCTCTCTCTCTCTCTCTCTCTCTCTCTCGGAACACTTCTGAACTTCTGAGGATGAATGTGTGAATCGAAGTGCATTTGCTCTGTATTTTCCATCTCTGTGGAATAATGAACGTAAAAAAATAATAAAACATATACAAAAAAATAAAGAAAGAGTGAGGTGTTCCAGCACAGAGCGAGGCCGTGTGAAGAAGGTGGGGTCCAGAGGAAGGACAGCCTCAGCGTCTCTGCTGAAGCCGGAACACTTTCACACCTGCTTTCTGTTTGACGGTCTGGAGCCGATATTCCAGAACAATGACGCCAGAGGTTCACGTCTCCGAGACACTCCCTCCCCACACACCCCTGAAGACCCCGAGGCCCGTCCAGGGGTTCGCAGTGCTGGACCACCAGCAGCCCCCCGTCCTTCACATTGTCCCACGACATCGACTTCCAGGCCGATTATCTCCCCCCCACGGACAGGAGCCACTGGAACCATCAATACCGATCAATTATTCACGTCCGCCGCCCCGGTCCTCACGCCATGACGGAGTGGTGAACGGGTGCATCATGCCCGCTCGCCTCCGTGCATGATGGGATGTATCTCCGCCGCTTTTTAACGCATCGCTTCAGAAATAGGAATAAATGGAAATAAATGGTCCATCAGCAGAGAAGAAATGATGAAATGTTTCCATGATTCACGTCCTGCTAACACACAGACACCTGTCACTTATCTCACACACACACACACACACACTGAGCATACGTGTTATGTATGTGCTAATCCACCGTGCAATCAGGCGTCAGGAGTGTGTCGGGATCAATGATCAGAACGCAGACCTCCTGATCCCGCCATCGACTGCAGAGACAGAGACGTCCAGACGACGGCGGCCGCTATAGGATTTCAGTTAAACGCCTTCTCTTCAGAAAGGCCGCGGAAATTTGGGGCGAAGCAGAAAGGAACATGAAAGGATGGGAGAGCAGAGAGGGGAGGAAGGCAAGCGTGGTGAGAGGAATCAATAGCGAGAGAAGGAGGGAAAAATGATGGCCCGCAAGAAAATGAAGGGAAATGAAAGAAAAGCAGCAGAGGGTGTTCGCAGCAGCCTCCCAGCCATTATTCACACACCATAACAACATCACATCTGCATTTTGTCATGTCAGCAGATTTGGGAGATATCGGTAATTGCCTGCTGGTGTGTGTGTGTGTGTGTGTATGTGTGTGTGTGCAGATAGAGAGAAATGAATGGGGTAAAATAGATTTGGTGACCTTGGAGCCATTAGCTTCTTCCTCATGATGAATCTCTGCCTAAAATTACAGCTGAAAGTGTTTTTCTATTGGCCTCTGCGGTCAGCCGGGGGATTGTCGTTTTGTTCCTGGAGTTCATGCTGACGTTGGTCCCAGTTCATCTCCAGAAGGAGGCTGCTGGTTCTACAGGGTGTCTGAATGGAGGACGTCACGGACACAAAGGGTCAGTGTGATGGACAGAGTCTGTTACTTTCAGAGCAAAACATTAACCGACCCGTCAGCGAGACCATAAAGAGACTGAAGCCTCACTCAATCTAAAGCAAATCTGACGCTCGATAGAAACAAACGAGAGGGACGTATTTTGTTGCCTATAAAAGCCGTTGTAATTAGGAAAAGGAGGAAAGAATAATGTGTGAGGAAGAGGAGGAGGAGGAAGAGGAGGGGCAGGGGGGAGGGGTGGATCAATGGACTATCTGCAGATCTTCCATCCAGGAGGACCGAGTCCGGCGGGGTGACCTCAGAATTTAAGGCTCACATGGAGCCACAAATATTGACGTTTGGGGTCAAACCTGCGTTTTTCCCTCCCGGTTTGCAGAAGAGCCGTGGAGCGGCCTCCGCAGGAAACCGGCTTATTCTGGCCTCGACGACCCGGCGAGTATCGGCATTCAGAATAAACACCGCGGCCGCGCAGTTACAGACGGCAGGACCAGAGGCGCTGTGCTGCACACACCGCGTTCACACACCGCGTTCACACACTCCCTTCAACGTGTGCGTTGTAGTTTTTAGTAAATGGAGCTGAAACAGGCCATTAGCCCTGGACTTCTTCCTTCAGCGTAACACCCTGCTCCACTGATTCACTCCATCCTTTCAAATTAGGTTCAACATATTTCAGTGTTTTTTCTTTTCCCAGTCTACTTCCCGGCCTCCGTCTTCACCTCCGCCCCTGCAGGAGGGGTGATTGTGCCGCCGCTAGACTTCCTAAGCACCAGCACCGCCACAGTCATTAGAAGCACCTACAGAGAGACGATCATTATCATCTTAACATCAACATCATCACCATCAAGCAAACATTAACAACTCATTCTTATCGCTGCCATCATTGCCACTGCCATCAACATCGTAAAAACACTGTCAACAAAATCATCAGCAGCACTATCGTGAAATACAGTGTGTGTGTGAGTGTGTGTGTGTGTGTGTGTGTGTGTGTGTGTGAGAGAGAGAGAGAGAGAAATGATATCCCTGTGCTCTATGGCTAACCCAGATGAGGCCGCGGCAGGAATGTTAAACAGTTCTCCGATCGATGTCAGTGAACGCAACTCAACTGCGCCATTTGTTCAGCCGTGAGAGATGTCAATACACCCATGAGGGTCATCCGTCTCTGTGATTTCCTCAGTGTGTGTGTGTGTGTGTGTGTGTGTGTGTGTGTGTGTGTGGAATGACTGAGGGAGGGGGAGGGGGGCATCAGCTCACTCTCACTCTATAGATATCACTCTGGGAAGGATTCATGACACACACACACACACACACACACACACACGCCTCATATGCTTAAATCACATTAAAACCACTCCTCTGTCTCTAAGAACATTTCCAATTACGGCAGTAAGTGCTGCTGCTGCTGGATGTGGAGGATCGGGTGTCGGCCGCCTCGTACACACATCGCCCGCCGCATCCGACGGTCCTGAAACTTCTTTTTGTTGCAGATCGATCGCAGAAAGCTGGAATTCAATTTGAAAGAGCTTCTAAATTCCTTTAAAAGTGACTCAGAGATGATGTGATGCTGCAGTCGGGTTTCGTTTTGTTTTTTGCTCTCCTCGTGTGGAGCTGAGACGACCGAACGCCGAGTTTCACTGAACCCTCCCGGTCCGGCTGATCCACTTCCAGGGATTTGAAGCTGCAGGACTTCAAGCTTCATGCCGTTTGCTTCCTCAACAGTGTTTCCAGGACTCATGTTAATCCTCTCCTATCATGTCAAATCACCTGCGGTAAACTCTTTTTCTTTTTCTTTGAATTTTTCCTCGGCTGACGCCATCGTGAGCCTGCAGAGATAGCGCCCCCGCAGGTCAGACGAGGAGATGCGGTTTAAGATCTCAGTTTGAACTACAAACTAAAACAGCAGGAGAAAGATTTAAAAATAAAACTGCATGTCATTTTGTGAAAAGGTCAAGGGGACCCGAGACGAAAACATAATGGACGCATGTAAATCCTCAGAATCAAAAATCAAAACGCTTTACGTGGTTTTTATTTTCATCTCTTTCTGTTTCTGACATTTTTCACTCCCTGCTGCTCAGATTCATTTCAGAAACAGCATTTTCTTGAGGAGCGATCAGATCGCTCCGTCTACATGAAGACTGAATGAAGCCATCACAGTGATCCCCCGTCAGTCCATGGATCAATCCCATGTTGCTCTGTGACATGATCACATGATCCCACATGCAGCTTCAGGAGGCAGAAGATGATTTGTTGGCTGGTGTTTGCTGACTAAACACCTCGTCCTCGCTCAGAGCCGCGTCAGGAACAGGAACGCTTCTTCTGGATCCTCCGGTCCAGCTTCCATACAGTTCTCTCTGAACAGCATCGAGAAGCGTCACGTGGTGACAGAGAATCTGACTCCAGAGACCAGATCAGCACCAGACAGGACTGGACTCTGTTCAGAAGGAGGGACGGGAACCAGAACTCTGGTTCTTTCAGGGTGAACCGGATCAGACCAGGGTCTAAAGATAGACCTGTTTACAGCAAGGTTCTTACTTTAAGAAGGATTCATTCTCGTTGTTCGTGTCCACAGAAACAGATTCTGATGCTAAAGAATCTTGAACCTTCAGTGTAAGGACCCCTCTAGACCCCTCTAGACCCAGACCCAACAGCTGCTTGGTGGGCCACCATGAGACCACCGTCAGACACACACTGTAGAGAAAGAAAGACGGAAGAGTGGACGTTTCCTTTCATTGCCGGGAGCAGAGTTTTCACTGGTTCGGCTCTGTGAGGAGACAAGCTGTGATGCAGGCCTGCCCGAACCAGAGACACTCAGAGACCACCATGGACCACCTGCCTGGAACAAGCTGCCGACCCCTGACCTCTGACCCCGACCGCAGCTGCTGGATCAGCTGCTTGGATCAGCCACATCTGGACAGCTCCGGTTCCAGCTCGTCTTGATAACGTTTTTCTCATCCGGAAACGTGTCTCTTGACCCGGTAACATCTCCCTCATCCCGGTAACGTCTCTCGTCCTAGTAACATCTCCCTAGTCCCGGTAACGTCTCCCTCATCCCGGTAACGTCTCTCTTGTCCCGGTAATGTCTCTCTCGTCCTGGTAACGTCTCTTGTGCCGGTAGAGTGTCTCTCCTCCAGTAACGTGTCTCTCGCCCCGGTAATGTCTCTCTCGTTCCGGTAACGTCTCTCTCCTCTTGTAACGTCTCGCTAATTCCAGTAATGTCTCTGGTCCCGTTAACATGTCTCTCCGCCGGTAACGTGTCTCTGGTCCCGGTAATGTCTCTCTCGTCCCGGTAACGTCTCTCTCCTCCGATAACGTGTCTCTCATCCCGTTAATGTATCTCTTGTTACTAGGGGTGGGACAAGAAAACAAATTCCACGAGACGAGATGTCTCACGAGATTGAGTCCACGAGATCGAGACGAGACGAGACGTGACGGGGTGTGTGTGTGTGTGTGTGTGTGTGTGTGTGTGTGTGTGTGTGTGTGTGTGTGTGTGTGTGTGTGTGTGTGTGTGCTGGTGCTGAGCAGTGCCGAGCAGTGCGGTACTCACATGCAGCGTTGCAGCGGCGCAGAGCAGTGCTCACATGGAGCATCAGGGCGCCCCTTGTCCGGCCACGGCGCCCCCCCCCGTACACAGCACACAGACAACGCCATGACTGCATTTGCACTACATGCCACTAGGTGTGCTGTTTGCATGTTCAGCCTTATTTTACACAGACACCACAGAGGAAGAAGGGCTGCAGGCTGCAGGCTCTCTCTGCATGTTGTTAGAAAAACAGTGTGAGCCGGCAAGACGTGGTAGAATGTTCATTGATTCGATGCACCATTTTATTCAATAAATGAGAAGAACTGAACGATCGTTTCCGCACATTTTCTTTACGTCGTAGCAACTAAACTGTATCACAGTAGTTTGTGGACTCAAAAGACCAAGATTCCTTGCAGATAGAACAAGCGCAGAACAGTATTTCATGTCCCTTTCGACGGGTTTTTAAATATGAATATGAGCATATTCAGGGTTTTGCACGTGTTTACATGGCTGTGCGCCGTGTCATGTATTATTCCGTCAATATTCCAGTTAATAAAGAGTTACTGCCTGCATATAAACGTACTCAATCTTGTTCAAAGCATGGACGAGAAATCTCGCGGCATTTCGATCTCGCGAGATCTCGTCCTATCCTTACTTGTTACGGTAACGTGTCTCTCGTCCCAGTAACGTCTCGCTCGTCCCAGTAACGTCTCTCTCCTCTGGTAACATCTCGCTAATTCCGGTAATGTCTCTGGTCCCGGTAACGTCTCACGTCCCGGTAACGTGTCTCACGGCTCCGGCTCCAGCCCGTCTCTGTTTGGCGTCTCTGGTTTGCGAGCTGCCGGTTGTAAGTTTGCGTAACGTGATAACATCTGGCTGCATGGCTGCCTCTGAATCACAGAGACGGTGGTGCCGCTGATCCGGGCGATAGGACAGGAGGCGCGCTCCGGTCCATAGACTCACTAATTATATCAGAGCAATGAGGACATCATCGTCTTATAATGAAGCCCAATTTAAATACATATCTGGCACCGTGGTGTTGCACATCCCACAGTCATCCCTGATCCTCATACTGTCTTCTGCTGTCCTCTGATGGACGGTCTGCTGTCCTCTGATGGACTGTCCTCTCATCAGAGTCACTCTCATCACCTGTAGGATGGAAATGAAGGAGCAGCGAATGGGAGCCGGAGCCTCCGGTCTGGAACCAGCGGCTCTGCAGTGCAGCCAGCGTGGGCGCAGCTCCCGGCCCTGCACCAGGCGGGCCGTGCGGCGTGCAGGACGCCATCAGGCCACGCACAACGCCGCGGCATCGCCGGCCTCAAGGCTGCCAGAGGGGAGGGGGCGAACGCAATGGAAACGACACCCAGGACTCCCTTTAACACTTAGCTTGACGTGTGTCATACTGCCTGCAGTGGGAGCGAGCACCACTACCTACACACACACACACACACACACACACACACACACACAGCCTACTGCACTGAGCATATAGCGCAGAGCAGAGTCCCCCGTCAGCACTGCACACTGCAGACAGCGAGACGCTCGGAGAACCCACGAACCAACAAACCACCAAGCTGCAGTGTGTGTGTGTGTGTGTGTGTGTGTGTGTGTGTGTGTGTGTGTGTGTGTGTGTGTGCGTTGCCTCAGCCTGTAAGGCACACTGTGACCCAGATAGCATAAAGGATTTCACGCATTCGGGATCCCTCTAAATTAAAGACACTCACTTCTCTTTCTTCTTCTTCTTCTTTTCTCTCTCTCGCCATCGTGGGGAGAGGCGAGGATTGAAATGGTGTCAGGGACAGAGGGGAGCGCACATCCCCGCCCCGCCTCCCCCGCCTCCCCCTCCTCACCCCTCTTCTTACTAAATCATCAAAAGGAGTTAAAATGCCAACAGACATAATGAGGTTGTGGAGTCTCGCGCTCTCTTCTCCTCCTCCACCCTTCTCTCCTCCATCTGCACTCGCTCTCACCTCTCTGCTCCGACGGCAGGTGCTGCCGGAGGTTCGCTCTGCATCTGCTCGTGTTTCACGTCGATATATTTCCTTTCTGGCTCATTTGGTGTGTTTATGGTCCTCATGCGGAGAAGTTGGTGGAAAACTCCATTATTTATACATCAGAACAGCATTTTCCTTTTTCCTTTCACTCCCATCAGCGCTCAACACAATGGAGCACTCTCTGCACTTTCCCTGGGTTTGTGTGTGTGTGTGTGTGTGTGTGTCGGGTGGGGGAGGGGGGGTTCCTCATGGTTTTAAAGGATGGGCGCTGACAGAGATCCAGGAGAAGCCTTCAGCAGGAGGATTTTGAGAATACATTAAAAACTAAAATAATTGAAGGGTAAAACATTTTTTTTTTTATTCAAACAATACAACAGCTCTTTTTTTATTTTCAAATTAAAATGATTGTGTGACGGAGAACAAATTAATCATTTATTTATCATCATGATTAAAGATTAAAGCTATTAAAATATGTAAATAGATGATTATATTTTAAATATTAGTCGATGCGACGATGCATTGTGCACATCCAGTTTGTCAGCTGTTCATTTTTTAATATTGTTATTTTTGTATTTTAATTTAAAACTGGAAAGAGGTATTTCTTATTGATGGCATTAAAATAAGTATCCACATTGTGTTGCGTTTTTTTAATATATTTTAAAATCATTTTCACAAATACAAGCTTTTATCATGAATATGTTGAACATACTCAACTTTAAGGTAATCAGACATTTGTCTCTTTCTGTTTGATGTTAATTAGGATGAGGTTTCAGATCACATGTTTGTGCAGGGCAACACTTTTTTCAGTTGTGAAATGTATGGTGATAACATGAAGAAACGAAGATCATTTTTAAAATTATATTGATTTAGAAAGCTGGATGATAAGAGATAGAAGATGAAAGAATGGGAAAAAGATTGATAGCAGAGACATAGAGGATCCAACACTATGAAGGAAAAAAGCGGTATTGATATTTGACCCCTCCTCTCCCCATTTCTGTGCACATTACAAAAAGCCTGTCAAATCTGAGCCCCGCATCCATTTTAATTATTGGAAAGATTTCAAAGTGTTTCTACTTTGAGGTGAAAAATCAGGAGAGCGTGATGGAAAATGGTGTGAATAAGCCGTGGCCCTGATTTATCACTGCGGATAAAGGTTTGAAGGAGAGAGCGGGGATTCATTAAGCGGCTGTGGTCAGGCCCTGTTACAGATGAAGTCCGGGAGCTGTCCCTTCAGCACCGCTCCCAGCTTCACGTGGCTCCTCGCCGCGCCGCTCGGCTCCCGCTCAGCATCGCAATGTTTTATTAATGGCTGATGTTTCGGTCCCTCTGCAGCTTCATCAAGAGAAGAGAAAGTGCAGTCGAGAAAACACTCCGGATGAAGGCCCGCGGGGACGGAAACATCAGTGATTAATGAGGAATTCTAAAGCCCAACAAGAGGATCATGTCGAATGCTTCTTTGACGGGAGTGAGGCAACGTTTTCCAACACGCTCACGCAGGAGTTATTGAGAGATTCAAGCGTTCCTGCTGAAAATGTCACAAAAAGCTGCTGTTGTGTCTTCTCAACCCGACGCCGTTGCATCAGATCTATAGAAACCGCTAGCAGGAGCTCCAGCGTCTGCACCGACGATTAAAACCACAGCATGTCCTGCCTGGGCTGCCACCGCAGGCCTGGGCGGGGGCGGCGGTCGGTTGATCCAGTTCAGCGTGCGGAGACGGCAAGTGGAAGAAACACAATCACTGCCTGAAAGCAACAACGCATTCAGGACCAAAAGCCCATGTTCCCCTTTCCGCCTGACGTCTGATTATTCTCCCAGAAGAAGCGCGCGAAGCACAAACTACCTGCACGAGCATCAAATTTAGCTCCCAACACAGGATTCCAGTGAACTGGGTCGAACGTTTTTCTCTTTTAATCGCTGATTTCTGAGCTCTAGCTGAAAAGGCGGCGGTGCTGCAGCGCTCCAGAGCCTCAGTCTGGGACTGTACGGCAGCAGGAGGCGAGGATGAGCTCCTCCGTCAGATCAGACCGTGTCGGATCACGTTTGAGGAGTCGGTCGATCTGAACTCACTGTCGCTCGGCGTCTGCCGCCGCCAGCTTCCCGCGGAGAGCCTCACACATCCTCATCGCACCTCCTCCACTCCGGAGGAAGTTTAGCCCGTCAGGAGCGGCTGCAGCCAGCAGGGGGCGCTCACGCTGCGCACACGCTCACTGCCACCACCGGAGGGCGCAACGCAGGACACTGGCAGTGGGTTCTTATATTTATGCAATCAACATATACCTTCTGTTTTATTAAAGTGACAACTGTGTTTACATGGAGAGGATTAATGGGACTTCAGCACAGTCGTCTGAATATTCTGATCTTATATTTCATGTTGTGTAACTTTATCCTGAACAGTGTAGCCCATGAACACACTCCGAACATCCATAAATATTTCATTAAAAAAAAGACATCACACACACACACACACACACACACACACACACACACACACACACACACACACACACACACACACTGTTGTACTGAACCGGACCATTAAAAAACAGGCTGGTTTCTCAAAGCGTCGGGTCAGTGTTTCTGTTTCTCCGGATGAGTTTAAGGAGCCTGAATCTTAAATTCAAATCTTGAATCCAGCAGCTGAATTTATTCATAAGATGATTTTCATCAATGTTTGATTAGTTTGAGGAGAAGATGAAGAAGTCAGCAGCGTTGCTGATAAATGTTTGATTCAAACTGTGAAACTTATTTCAGCATATTTAAAAACATGTTTACATCTAAGGTATAGGAACTGAACCGTCCCACAGCTTCTGGCTGAATTCTTTATGTGTTAACCTCTGAGCCGCAGAAGGCAGTTTATAAGCCCGAAGTTTAGTTTGAGAGCCATGAAGGAAAATTCAATTATATCGGTGATATAAAAATAAAAAAAACATTCTAACATTCTATGTGAGGCTTTTTAACGGGATAAAGCCACCCGGGCTGGATGCAGCGTTGTAATCAGATTTCTCAGGGGAAAGTAGTCTGAAGACGTGGTTTTCCTGCCCACCTCTTTCTTTTTGCCCCTCCTCTCGCCTTCCTGCCCCGGTAGGCGAAGCAGGAATCCAAAGAAACAAGATAATAAGGTCAGCCAGAGCGTAAAGCAGCGGTGAGAGAGAAGTAATTATATCGGAAGAGTGTGAGAGAAATTAGTTTATCCGGGAACACGTGTGTGTGTGTGTGTGTGTGTGTGTGTGTGTGTGATATGAGTCTCTCTCCTCAGTGTGTAGACACTCTGCAGGTTGTCTCCGTGCTGAAGCGTCTGTGTGATCCAGCAGGCGATCTTCTTTTCACTGACGTCAGCAGCTGGTTTCTGGACGTCTGTTTCAGTGTTTCAGCTGCAGAAGTTCAGATTTGTCCAGTTAAATGTCCTGTTAGAGAGACGTCAATCACCGAGGGACTTCCATCAGTCTCCAGATCCTTCCAGATGATTTCAGGAAGAACTCTGTCCTGTGACCTTTGACCTGACGCCCAGTAACAGACTGGAGACCAAGCCGAGGCTGGGCTCTGACTGGTTTGGGACATTTTAAAGGAAACAGGAGAAAGAATGGACTCATCACGAGACACTGATGTGGAGAAGGACGACACTTCCTGTTTGATCCGCACTGCATGAAGGAGAGACGACGCAGTCTGGAGCAAATCCACCACCCAGACTGGAACTGAGGCCCCGGCCCTCTGAGGGGCCTCACACACACACACACACACACACACACACACACACACACACACACACACACACACACACACAGACAGATGATGGACACAGATGTTTAGCGTCGGTGTGTATGCTTTTTAACTCTGACCCACATACAGGCTGGGTGTGTGTGTGTGTGTGTGTGTGTGTGTGTGTGTGTGTGTGTGTGTGTGTGTGTGTGTGTGTGTGTGTGTGTGTGTGTGTGTTCATGTTTCCCTCCAAACTGGAAGTAGCATTTGGGAATTCAACCAGAAGTGATGCAGGTGAGTACACACACACACACACACACAGGAAGGTTGTGTGTGTGTCACCCAGCCCCCCGTGAGCTCGGTGTCTGACTACAGTCACCACCTTTTCAACATCAATCTAAAATACTTGTTTGTAAAAGATTATCTTTAACACAATAAAAGTGATATTTTTCAGATTTAAAAACACAAATCGGTTTAACTGGTTATTATTTTAACTTCTACTGCGTTGAATCAGTTTCTTTGTGAAACTGCACTGATTTGATTTATTCTGTTTTTTGTTCACATGTAAAATGTTTGATTTTATCTTTCTTTCTGGTCATGTTGTGTGGAAGGCACACACAGCTCTGCAAATATAAACCTGGACATAAGCTGCAAAATCTGAAAGGCAGACTACAGATAGTCTGAAGAAGTTTTGTTTTCTGGGTCATTTCAATTACTGTGATGTGAAGATAAAGTAAAAATATATGATATTAAATAATACAGAGATGAGCAGAAGACATGCTGAGGGACTGAAACACCACGGCCTGTACTATGATGTGCAGTCTGATATTAAAATTACCTTTAAATTTTAACCAATATTATTGTAGTGAATTACGTTATCATGTAATCAGTTACTAAAATACAGAGCTTCACTCGATTACTATTAAAACATTGCAATGTGTTCCGATATGACAGTGATCCAGTCATTACTGAGGCGATGTGACGGACGGGCGTAAACTCATATTCATCTCATGTCCTGTGGATGTTTTTCTACTGCATCTGATGTGTAAATACTGTAAATGAATGAATGAATGAACGGCAGAGACTGTGATTTATTATTATTAAAGACTTTACCTGACATGCACATTAATTAATGTGCACAGTAACGAAGTGGGACTTGAAGAACTGTGTGTATTTGTATTTGTGTGATGGACTTTTCTTTCATTATGGATGTGTAAATTTGTGGAAAACACAAATAATGGTGTAATAAAATAAATCCGAGTGCAGAGGCAAACGTTTAAAGCGACGGAGACGATGTCTGCATCAGAACGTGTGTGTTGTGTGATCTGTGTTCGTGCAGTGGTGAATTGTGGGAGAGAAGCTCTTGATGTATGTGTGGTGAAGTATGGAGGTAGGAGTGCTGCTGCTCCGATGAACACACACACACAAAACACACACACACACACACACCGTGTGGAGGAGAATCCCGTTTAACCAATTACAAATGGCGGTGTTTAATTGTGTGTGTGTGTGTGTGTGTGTGTGTGTGTGTGTGTGTGTGTGTGTGTGCGGCGGCGGCGTGGAGCTCCCTCTCTGCGGCCGGCCGGCAGCAGAGCGGCGTCCTGAGCTCCTCGGCCCACTTCTCCATTCTCTCTGCTGCTAATCCGCTTTCTGCAGCCTTCCTTCACCGCTCTCTCTCCTCCGCTCTCTTTCCTTCCATCTCCCACTCCATTCATCCGTGCAGCGCTGGCGTGTCATTACATGAACTGTGTGTGTGTGTGTGTGTGCGCGCGCGTGTGTGTGTTTGTGTGTGTGTGTAGCTGGGAGCTGGCTGAAATGGGCGTGTGCACTGAACAGTGAATGACACAGCACCTCAGAACAGGACACACACACACACACACACACACACACACACACACACACACACACACACACTCACTCACTCACTCAGCCATATCAGTGACATGTACACACACACGCCTGTAATTGCTACACAATTTCATTTGGAGGAAAAAACTGTGTAATTAAATAGAGGGTGAAGAGTGGAAAACATTCCCCTCATGATCGCTGAAAGAAACAAAACCCGACTCGTGTGAAAACTGCAATAAAGAGAAGCATTCGGTCCAGACTGATCTGGACGGAAGGTTCATTAAATATCTGTAGATCCAAGTTCTGGGTTCGGAGGAAGCGTCTCAGATGTAACCTGAGGAGGCTGAGTGATCACATGAAAACATCAAACCACATCAGAAACAGCTGTTAATATTTTTTTTTTTTTTTTTTAATTTAAACTCCTGCTGGTTTTATCAGCTGAACCACCAAAAGAAAAATGTTGAAAATGAAAAACAAAACTACATTAAATGTAATTTAACCACCTTCTTAAATATTTCCATGCAGCTGCTCTGTCATTTTCTAACCTCTAAGGTATTTCAGATCCTTCAACCATCAGGAGGTAGACCAAACAGATCTGCTACGCTTTGAATTTGAAGAAAAAAAATAAAAAAAAAAAAACCACTTCTTATCTCAGTGCTTGCCTCTAGGGGTGTTTTCAGATATTCGACGAGTCGACGATTCGTTGGAAGGGGCCTGATTCGACGGCCAATCATACAGTCGAAGCATCGCAAAATGTGGTTATTAAATGAGGACCATTCCATCACAGCTGTATGGGGGTGCTGAATGACTGGTTTTACATAGAATTGCTTGTTTTTTTCCAAATAAACATGATATAAAGCCTATTTGATATACATGTTAGCCTATCAAATATACTGTGGAAAAAAATACTTAACTTGTAGTTTTATTCAATATTCTGTCTATTTAGTGTTTGTGAATGAAGCACCATGGTGAGTGGCACAGTCCGATGCAGAGCTCCATCACAGAGCAGCGTCTCGGTGGTGATTTGGCTGAACTTTAAAAGGCTCACAATGTCGGGAAAAAAACTTCAGAACAAGTCAAAGATGTTCCAAAAAAAAAGTCAAATGCAAGTTGTGTCAGCAGCTCCTTTCTTGTCACTCCACAACAACTAACAGCTTTCCACCTTAAACGGGTAAGTAGCCAGATGTATGAAAGATGTTTCTGTCACTCACTTTTCAATTTAAATGCTGACTTTTATTTTGTTTAATTGTAATATTTTGGGTTATTATATTTTTTTTTAATTTATCTAAAAGGCTTATTCTATTTGATTTAGTGTTTTTTTTTTTTTTTTTTTTTTTGAATGGATGTTGCGCTGCGAAACGGACCGACAGCACCATTAAGCCTATTTCATTTAATTTGAGCAGATAATGTGAGAAATGTGAGCTTATCTGCAGAGCTTATAGATATAAATAAAAGACATGCTTTAGCCCGTTTGTTCGAAGAGGGTTTGGTTCTGGTCATTTGAACTGATTCATTTGTTTGATGTTTAAAGTTGCGACACTTTGTTCCAGTCTGTGTTTCAGTGTGTAGGAAAAAATAAGTGTTGTTTTACCTGCCTGCGCTGTTTTTTTTTTAATTATTTATTTTTTATTACTGTAACATTCTGCTGTAGCCTATATTCAAATTCTAAAAAAAAAAAAAAAAAAGATGCCAGATTCCACTATCAGTCGACGACCAGCAGGATCAGACTCTGTAAACTCTTAGTCGGGACGCCTCTACTTGCCTCAACACATCGTACAGGAGCTGTAAACAGACCGGGCTGTTCCTCAGCTGCCTCCCCGTGACTTTTATCAGTGATCTTTATCACAGGATCATCTCTGTTCTTCTGCTTCTGAATTCCTCACAGCTCCACCTTTTCTCTTCATAATTCACATTTATTTGGGTCGGGCTTCATCTGAGGAAGCGTATGGACCCAATGACCCTCAGTAAAGGCGAGGAGGGAGCCGGACGGCAGAGCACAGGACTCCAGCAGCTCCTGCAGCTCCTGCAGCCGCCGCCGACACGCCGGCTGGAATTCAGACGGAGGAGAGAAGTCCCAGAAGCCCCAGCAGAGGAGAGACAAGGAGGCAGGCTTTTTTTAGTTTTGCCTCAAATTGCAACAGACACTATCTTCCTGTGTGCGGAGCGGCGCTCGCTCTGCGTCTCTACAGGTCTGACGATAGCGCTTTAATCTGCTCTCTGAGCAAGAGCTGATTCTCAACAAGGGCTCACACACACACACACACACACACACACACACACACACACACACACACACACACCCTTTGCGGTGGAGAGAGCGGCTGAAAAGCCACTTGTTCCTGAGCGGGCTGGCGCTGTGCGCTGAATGGCGGCGGAGGGAGAACACACTGAGGAGACCCTCCAGCCGGAGAACGCCACATCAAAACACGACAACAGCAGCGAGCAGCGCACAATAAGGAAACCCGCCGCACAACAAAAGGTCACAGGCTGACATTATCTGAGCACTAACACTAACGTGTTTTCATTCTGGACTTTCTCCGCTGCTCTCAGATATCCTGATTTCGGTCGTTTGAATGAGTTTGATTGAAAACAGCAAATTCTTTTTGGGTTTGTTTGATATTTCAGGTTTCTATTTTTTTTTTTTTCACTTCTGACCTCTTTCATTGTCAAATCTGATCCAGCCAATATTCAAAACCAACAGAATGTGTGTATTGGCTTTAAAACACACATGCTTTACTCCAGAGCTGTGAAATCCGTTTCAGTTCTGGGGCCTGGTTGCATTCTGAGCGGTCCAGATGGGTGAGCTCCTGCCACAATATCCTTAAACGTTCACGTTAAAGGTTTTCTTTCTTCTACTGCAGAGTATATGTGTTCAGATTTTTCACAAGTCAAAAAAACATTTCCCAGAGAAAATGACAACAGTCTGAACATAAATCCAGGTAGAAGTCCTCCAGACCTCCCCTGCAGCGGCTTCATTCTGCAGGTTCCTCCAGACTCCGCTGGCAGCAGCGAGTTTCCTGGAATCTCAGCTGGAGTCCCAGCGTTCTGCTGTTTTCACTGAGATTTTCACCATTTGCTTGGTGGTTCGATTTGGCCGGATTGGGGCCTTCTGCGGGTCCGTTTTGACCCACGAACCTTATGTTTGACCCCCCTGCTTCACTCCCTGACCACTGCTGGGAATAACATGGAAACTCGACGTTAAATAAAACGTTAGAGTCCATTATCATTACGCAACTTAAATAATGACAGTTCAGTGACGGTTACTGTGTTTTTCAGCTTTACTGCACAATTAGGCTCAGTTTGAGAACTGTATTCTAAACACAGACCCGGTATTAAGTTGGTCTACATGGCATTCTATTCTGAAAGAAAATCCAACGAGGTCCAAAAGGAAATTCTTTCTCTGGGTTTGATTCCCGATCACGACGCTCTGGTCAGAAATCCTCCGCTGCAGGAAGTCTCCATGATGGACGCTTTAGGGACGGACAACAACACCATTTAAATTATGCAATTCAAAGCCTGATTAATTAGGATTAACTATTGAAATACTGTGATTCATTGTGATTAAAAAAGTGTATCTTTTGACAGCACTAACATATAAATATCTGCTCAGACCTGCAGTCATCTCAGCAGCTCAGAGTGTCCTTATGGACGAGTGTGTCCATGTGTCCACCGCTCCTGCAGAGCCCCGCTGAGCAGATCCGTCCTCCCTGCCGGTGAAAGCGGCGCTGTGACGTGGGGCCGTGTGACCGTCTGCTATTCATGAGTGTGTTTTCCCATTCATGAGCTGGCGAAGCCGGGCTGCGGCTGCCGGGCTCACGCTCAATCCGTGGACGTTGAAAGCGCCGCCTGGCAGCTGCAGCCCGGCTTCTCCAACCTTTAGGCTGCTGCCGCCCCAGAAATAGCTCCCGAGAGGAGCTGGAGGGAGACGAGGAGGACTTAGCGTGAGCGGGGAAAGAGCGTTATCCACGGTGAGGCCTGCGGTGGGCATGTGAGGGACACCGCGGAGGAAATAAGGCCGAAGCCCCAAAGAAAATAAAGAGATTATGCCTGTGTGTTTATCCTGATGTGTCATTATATTCTAATTTTAGCTCGTCGTTTCAGGAGGCGGCCGGGGAGAACTCCAGAAAATGAGTCTATGGGGCCAACTGGCTCATTTCAGACGATCTGTCCCTGTCAGAAATATGAATAAATGTCTTCCTTTTTATTCAAAATGAACAATAAAAGAGAGGAGGACGTGGACTGGGCGAGGTTCTGGAGGGAGCAGCTCGCTTCACGTCTGCTCGGCACACTTCACACGCTCTGCTGTGACAGAACTCAACATCCTCTCATCTCAGCCGCTAACAGACTCGGCACCGCAAAGATTCAGTCTCCACAACTCTGAAAACAATGTCCGAAGTTTGCCATGTCTTGGCTGCGCTGCCCCCCAGTGGCTGCTGGAGGAATGACGGCTACAATGGAGAGAAAACCGTCGTCACTGCTTTCCAGCAGCAGCAGCTTCAGAGGAACAGATGTAACTTTACAAAGCATTTTCAAAAAGTCCCACCTTGGAGCCGTTTTCAGAAAGTTCTTCTTTCACCGTTGTTTTAGAAACAAACACAACCAAAGTTTTCGATTTTCACTTGAAAACGTCGTCTAAACAGACCCTCCCTGGGGTGACTGAATGAAGCCCGAATTAAAATACAATCTGCACTTCAACCCAAACATCCACATGTTTTAATGCTGTTAAATGCAAAAGCTCTCATCGAGACGACCTTCTTGTGTGAGCGCTGGGATCTCTTCTTCCACATTCCGGCGTTCACACACTGTGTGCATCATTCGGTACGCCATTCCGAGTTAACTGTTCTTTATAATGACTCACTCCTTTCACTTTTCGTTTAATTCTAAAATCAGGCCAATTTACATCTGGAGAGTTGATATTGAAATAATAATAATAATAATAATAATAATAATAATAATAATAATAATAATAATAATAATGATAATAATAAACCTGTTGTCTACTGTAAAGTTGTTCAGCAGAGTTAATAAACCAGAACATTTCTTGCTCTGACCCAGCAGCTGTTATTAAAACCCGTTAACAGTTCTAAGTTGTTTCTTCACAGCAGCCTGAGACGAACGCCCCCCTCCCTGCCCTCCCGGCCCTCCCTGCCCTCCCTGCCCTCCCGGCCCCCCCTGCCCTCCCTGCTCCGCTGCCTCCATACAGCAGGCGTCCTGGATGTGAGGAGTCCGGATGAAGAAGAGATGGAGCGGTCCGGGTCCCTCTTCTTCTGCAGCTCCGAGCTCGCCTCCCGTTCCGGACGGAGTGTGTGTTTTCTGCAGGCAGACTGGAGACTGTGCCGAGCGGCGGCGGGCTCTGCAGCACGGCCGCATGCGTGCCGGGAGCTCGGCGAGTTCCAGACCGACGGCGCTGCGTCTGCATAATGAAGCTGCTGCTCGGCGTGTCTCTGACGGACCGACAACATGTGACGCATGTTCGCTGAGAAATCGAAAAACCATCCCAGTATGTGCATCAAAAAATAATTAATGTGCAGCAATGTCTGGAAATTTGTCCACACGCACACACGCACAAACACACACACACAATAACACACACACGCGAAATCCCCAAAGGCCTTCAGATGTATTCAAAATGTCTTACACGGCTCGACTATATATAGCTTCAAAGACCCAGATTCCCTATGTAGGCAAGGCGTGTACACACACACACACACACACACACACACACAAACACACACACACACACACACACACAGATGCACAATGCTACAGCATGACATGCCAACACATCGGCACAATCTGGAATACTTGAACAGTGCAAGCTGAAACAAAAGCTTTCTCTCTCTCTGTCTCACACACACACACACACACACACACACACACACACACACACACACACCCGGCATGTCGTCGGGGATGAAAGAAGTGGATGAAGGAATAAGACTAATGGAGGAAAGTTGCTTAATGACAAATGGTCAGATTGCAGAATCCATTTTCTCTGCTCATCATTTAGCTCTTTCATCCCGGAGTGCCGTTAAAATATTCCTCGGCTCCGGGCCTTCGCTTGGTCACACTCCGCCGTCGCCCCTCGCCACTTCGCCGCTCACGTCGCCGTCTCCCTCTCCGAAACGCGGCGGGTTCACACCGCGTATGCAAACACGGCTAATGGAAGCGAAAGTTGAGCGGTCCACCGCGAGCTGCAGGCAGGAGTGTTTACAACACCTCCAGCACACACTCCGCTCCGCCGGCCGTCTGCGAGACGATTTTCTTATTATTCTCTATTGTCATCATTTATTTAAGCTGTTTGGCATTTGTGCATGTGTGCGGCCAGGAAATAAAATGCTCTTTTAATGGAACTGCAACTAAAATAAATATCTGCCGCTCTGCAGATGCTATGCAGTTGAATTTAATATTTTATGAGGCCCTGGAATTTGAAGGAATGGGGAGACAGCGCGCGTCTGCAGGAGCAGCGGCGGCGAGCGCAGAAGTTGAGGGTTTGATGTTTTGTTGTTATTTCCCGATCATTTGGAGAGAGGGAGACGAACGCCACAACCACAGGCGGAGGGCCCTCCGCTCGCTGATGGATGTTGTTATTCATCCACAGGCTATTTGTCATCCGCGACACAAACCCACATATTAGCGTGAGGAGTGGGGGAGAGAATCTGCATGCTGGCTGCAGCTCCAACGCCTCATAGAACCACTGATGATGTTTCTACAGTGTCAGCGTTCCCTCTCATCACGTGCAGAGCGACGCCTCCTGATGGAGCGATCCGCCAGAAAGACCAGACTGCAGGGAAACGTCCTGCACGGCTCACATTCATCTCTGGAGGAGGATTTATTGCAGGGCCCTCTGATTTCCCCAAGCACCCCAAAGTGACCCGAGCCCTCCGAATCAATCGGTCAACACACTCCCAACATGGGAGGAGAAAAAACCCACAAAAAGCAAAACGCAGCGCCCCTTTACCTGTTCTGTAGGACGAGTACAGCATGTGGTTCAGTCAGGGCAGCCTGAGCTCATCTGGAGCTGCTCGAGAAACAATACGGAGAAAACCAAGCTCAACACGCCGTAATGTTGAAGATAAAATCATCATTTCAATAGCTATAAGATGCACGTGTGTGTGTTGATGTGTGTGTGTTGGAGTGTGTTCAGAGAACAGTGCTCTTTCTCTCGCCCCCTCTGTCCATCAGCTGTTTTCTTTTGCACCTGCAGGTTCAGGAGCCGAGCAGATCGTCTTTCAGTCTTTTTTTCTTAATCTTTGCTCAGTGGAAAAGAGCTGTAAAATAATTATTCCTGCCAGTTGATGGCAGAACAGGTTTGGTCTATTTCCACATGCTCGATATAACAAAAACCATAAAATCACGGCCCTACTTGAAGATCTGATAACAAACCGAGGCTTGGTCTGGAGCTGTGTGTACCATCTGCCACCACTAGGTGTCACTGTGTGACCACAGAAAGAAGCTACGGCGCCACAGAGAGACCTGCACTACTGCTGGATTTCACTGGCAGGGCCAGAAAGATGAAAATCTCCTCTGAAAATGATCAAATGTGCTTTAAAACCCAGAAAGAGAGCAGCAGAAAGAGTTCAGAGAGTGCGGAAAGACTTGTGAAGGACTGAAGACAAACTGTCACCAAGACGGAGAAAACAGGGCAGGAAGCCGAGGGACAAATCCTCCGATCGGCTCAAATTAAACTTCATGCTGCTGCGTGAAAACGACCGTTAATCTCATTAACTTATCCAACACGAACAGGCCCAAACAGCGAGGCGGACACGGCGTCCGCGGAGGGAGACGCTCCGCCAGCCGTCCCTCCGCGGACGTCCACGTCCAACTCCGGGCCAACGCTGACATGCAAGGAGGCACTGTGGGACCCTGGAGGCTGGAGGACTCCGGGCCGTTTCCCACGGCGGTACTCGTACTTTACTGCAGTGCAACACACACACACACACACACACACACACACACACACACACACACACACACACACGATTAAAGAAAAGAAGGTGGGATGTTCACTATGATTTACATCCACCGGCTCAATTACATCAATACTTCTAACATCCAGGACGTAATGAAGACGAAGCAGCTGCAGGCTGCAGCCTTCTGTCGCTTATTCATTACCACACACACTACCGCCACAAATTAACGGCGGTGACCCGAGCTGCCTCCGCTCACGCCACTGCAGCAGAGTCTGCTCCTGCGCCGTTCCCTCCGCTTCACGTCAAACCCGTGTTTACAGCGTGTAGAGAACAGAGAACACAAAGAGAACGGCTGTGAGAATACTCCACGACGCTCCAGCATGAGCTGGGAATCCGTTTATAGCTCAGGAATATTATTTCCTTCCACTGGAATCACGTCCGACGGTGGAGGCGCTCTGGGATTCGTCTCACCGCTGTGTTATCAAAGGGCCTAGTGCCGATCGGGCGTCTTCCGGTTCAGTCTGCGTTCCTCTGAAGGCCTCGGCTCGTCACCTCCCCCCCCCCGGACAGTCCGGGGGCCTCGGGGGGAGAACCAGGGCCACATTCAAAACTCCTCCGATAAAACACCGCCTGAACCTCCACCTCAGGTTGTATCACTATAGAGATGTATCATGATTCTTAGACCACACTGGAGGGATCCAGGTCTGGTCCACAGAGGCCTCGGCGCTCCTTCAGAGGAGTCCAGCAGCTTCCGTCCAGAGGACGGCTGGCGTGGAGCAGCACCGGACCCGGTCCCTCCCGCAGGGTCTGAGGCCATATGGAGCCCGGCGTGACGGATGTGTGACGGTGCAGCGCCATCTACTGGGACCGGGCCCGGCCGCCGATTGATCGGCGTGGCGTGATGATCAGATGACACCGTGCCAGCGTGCAGACGTCTGCAGGCAGGGTGGCAACCCCGCTGCCACAAACAGGATCAGGTTCCAGCCCAGTGCTCACACACACACACACACACACACACACACACACACACACACACACACACGCCTCGACATATGCACTCATTACAAACAATATCTTAGACAATGTGCAAAACAAGGAGAAAAACATCTATTTGTCGTTACTGTGGAAAACCTGAGTGTTGCTGCTTCATCCTGTCATGATGAGCTTCAATATTTAATCACATCAGCTGTTTCTGTATTTAAAGTCATGATGAGCTCAGTCTGACAGCGACGAGGAAGAACCACACACTCTCTTTAATATCATTGTTTTTAAAATCATTCATTCACACACACACACGACTGTAAAATCGTAAACGGACTCCATTCATGCAGCTTATTGTCAGCAGGGCTTCACACTGCTCCTGACATTCACCCATTCATACACACACTCACACACTCACACACCCACGGTGAGGCCTGCCATGTTTCTGGACACTGACATGAGGACCAACACCCAGACTGGAGACCATCCAGACCGTGTGTGTGTGTGTGTGTGTGTGTGTGTGTGTGTGTGAGAGAGAGAGAGAGATGAAACTATGAAACTAAATCCGTTTAGACACTGAACCGCAGGACCGAGGATCCACCGACACAATGAAACGTCTCATAAGTCAGCCGAGCGGCGTTCAGGTCTGGTTTCAGAGAGCATCCCTCTCAGCCTGCCGAAGGAAACTCCTCCTTCATGCTAAAGTAAACGTCTGATTTCATGAGAATCTCCTCAGCTTCACAGACCTGGCTCACACACACACACACACACACACACACACACACACACACACACACACACACACACTCCCACCGCGGCTGACAAAAACACAACAATGTGGACGCATCTCCTGACTGGAGACTGGATTAGCTTTCAGTCAGCTCACACCAAGCCTGGAGACGTGCACGTGAGGCGAGATGGCTGTGAGGTGCACCGAGCCGGACCCCCTCAGCCTGGCCTCTGGTCTTCATCTCCTGCCTCCAGCTCCTCATCCTCACTACTGTTACACTCAAACATCCACAGAACCAGCAGCATCCCCCGAACACCTGAGAGCGCCTCGGTGTGTGTGTCAGTGTGTGTGTCAGGCACCTAAACAGCAATGCAGCAATTGCTCTTTCTTTCTTTTTTTTTTTTTTTTTTTTTTTTTTGGATGGGGGGTGGGGGTGGGGGTGGGGGTGGGGGGCATTTGGGCTTCCAGTGTGTTCTCAGCAGTATTTCTTTAAGAACTGAGCGCAGCAGCAAAATAATTTATTCATCTGGAAGATTAAATATGAAACGTGAAACATCCCCAAACGGTGTGTGTGAGAGCAGAAGTGCTGGAGTGCGTGTGCGTGCGTGTGTGTGTGTGTGTGTGTGTGTGTGTGTGTGTGTGTGTGTGTGCGGCAGGATGCTGCTGTGATTCATGGCAGCCTGGCTGGACTTCCCCCTGCTCTCCCCTCAAAGTGCACGAGAAAACCCCCAGCGTCAACGCACGCAGCAGGACCGACGCTTCCCGAACGAGCGCTGCGCATTTGCAGCGCGCGCGGGCGGGCGCGCACGTGCGCGAGCGAGCGCACCAACACACACACACACACACACACGCACGCATACACACGCCGCCTCTCTTATTTTGCTGTGCAAGTAGGAGCACGCAGTTATTGTTCCAGTCCACTTCCCACGTCCAGCAGCATGCAGACATGCAGCACAGCCGCACGCGCACACACGCGCGCGCGCGCACACACTCTCATCCACTCACCTGCTGTAAATACATGAAGGTGAGCGCAGCGCAGGACAGCTGAGGACAGGCATCCACGTTGGGGAGCGCCACGCATGTTCCTCCGGGATGCTGCATGTTCCCGCTCGCGCCGACGATACACAAGCCCGGTCCGAGCACACACTCACACACACGCGCTCACACACACACGCTCACGGAGGGATCAGCGGGGTGACGAGGAGCGCGAGCGAGCGGCCAAGAAAGAAAGGAAGAAAGAAAAGAAAGACGGAATCGGAGAGGGAGTGACTGGGAGAGAGAGCAGCGCGGAGGAGACGGAGCTTCAGAGGAAGCAGCATCAGCAGCCGGGATGGAGACCCGAGTGGTTCTGAGGAGGGACCAGAGAGAGAGAGGGAGAGAGAGAGAGGGAGAGGGAGAGAGAGAGGGAGAGGGAGAGGGAGAGGGAGAGGGAGAGGGAGAGGGAGGGATGGAGGGAGGGAGGGGGAGCAGAGAGCAGAGAGAGAGAGAGGGAGGGAGAAATAGACACAGAGAGAGAGAGAGGGATCTGCTGCAATGTGTGTGACTCACAGCGTGTGTGTGTGTGTGTGTGTGTGTGTGTGTGTGTGTGTGTGCAGGAGAGTCAGTGTGAGTCTGACTCAGTATGTATGTATGTATGTGTGGGTGTGGAGGCGAGCCAGCAGTGTGACTGCGATCAGTGGAGCGTGAGGGAGGCAGAAAATTGTCTGTGTGAGAGGGAGAGAGGGGAAGAGAGAGAGAGTGTGTGTGCGCGTGTGTGCGTGTGTGCGCGCGCGTGTGTGTGTGTGTGTCCTGTTTCTTGCCAAAAATGCTGATCTCTCTCTCATTCTGTTGATGAATTGAAGTTCTCTGACATGTGTTACTAGAGGCGATCAAGGATGCTGACTGCAGCCGCAGTGTGTGTGTGTGTGTGTGTGTGTGTGTGTGTGTGTGTGTGTGTGTGTGTGTGTGTGTAAATATGTACATTTACAGCCCCATTCACATGAAAGTTGTGAGACATTTGAATCACAATGGAAGAGTCAAGCGGTGGATTTATGGGCTGGAGGAGAGCCGTTCGGTGTGAGCGTGGCGGCGGCGGCGGCGGCGGCGGAGCTGGAACAAGGCGAGCAACAAAAGACTGCAAGAAGCGTGTGATGCTCATAAAAAAGCTGGCCAGCAGTTTCTCCCCTCCAGGCAGGGAAGCGCCGGAGCAGACGGCTCGGTGCGCCGGACACCACTGCATGGAGCAGGAGCAAAAACCACCGTCTGCACACACACACGCACACACACACACACATACACACGGCGGTTTCCAGCGGGCATTTCAGTTTCCCTGCTGATGGCGTGCTGCTGCAGCAGCAGGCCTCGTGCACACGCCCTGGATCCCAGGAGAAAATGGAAAACTTTCAGGGTGTTCACACGACGACGGCGCTCCGAGCTGAAAATGCTACGTTCTGAAACTGCTCATGGGCTCCACGGCAGCAGTAAACTGCAGTTGTGCACACGCTCAGGGGACGGACAGTAGGAACAACGATTTCCTCCCAGTCCGGATTCTGCTGGAACACACTCTGAACACTAACATTATGATTACCATTTAAATATTTACTGCTACACCTTCAGGGAATTAAATGCACGGTTTGAAACTCTTAGAATCCTCCCTCACCACACCTGCTCTGCCATGAGCAGCCACACTGCCAAAATAAAAGCAGAGGCTGTGGGTTCCATGCTTCACGCAGTGGCCTCTGTGCACCAATCAGAACTGATGAATGGGAGGAGGAAGCCGCGCTCCGAGGCTCCGGAGCCGCCGTCACACCGTCCAGGGTTATTTTCACCGTATTGACTAAACTCGGTAAGAGCCAGCGGACGCACAAAGCGGCCGCCGCTCTCCCTGACTGACTCACCGTGACAAGCAAACTGACCTTTGAGTGTAATATCAATTTAGCGCCATGGTCCTTCCACTATCTGCAGCCGGATGATCACTCACACTCCACGGCTCTGGCTCCGGCTCCGGCACCGGCACCGGCACCGGCACCGGCACCGGCTATGGCTATGGCTCCAGCTCCGACTCCGGATCCGGATCCGGCTCCGGCTCCGGCTCGGCCAAGGAGCTGATGAGATCAGCCCCTTCCTTTATTTTCAACGGGAGAGTCCTCACTGTCACACACCATACACACATTTCCAGCTTTTCCTTCCTACACGCAACAATTGATATAGCACACACACACACACACACACACACACACACACACACACACACACACTGACAGAGGCGTTTCTGCTCTCATACTGGGGAACAATGTGCAGCAAAAGGTGATTTCTGTCTGATAAAGGTGTTTTTGACGCAGGTGTAGCTCAGCAGTGGCGGGAGACGTTTCCTCAGCTGGCTCCACACGGCTTTTACCTCTCCACTGTATTACGAGATATTCCCTTTATCTTTCATAATGTCCAACATGAACACATGTCCTGCTCGACACTGACTCCATGAGAGCTCAGCACCGCTCCAACAACACAAGCTAAACCTTCAGAACCTGAATATGAAACCAAAGTGTATTATAATCCCTGTTTGTGTGAAAGGAACAAAAAAATATCCGTTTTTCAAAGCCCATCAGAGAGATGAACCAAATGAGCCCAATGTGCTGGAAATAACCCCTCTGTTTGTTTCACGCGCCGTTCCCAAGACCTATAATCCACTTCCTGTTCGCCGTGTGACGACAATAAAAATACACAGACCACTGAGCAGGCAAATGCCAAAAATATTACAAACCAAAGTTAGTGGAAGCACTCAACCTGCGTTTCTATATTACAGTTCTGCAAATGAAGAAACTATTAAGTCGGGAGCGCGGCAGAAATAATGGCGCTGAGAGTTGGAGGCAGCGTTCAGCATCTGGAGGAAGTTTAAAGTGTGTGCCAGCTGGTGTAAGTGGGACATTAGTGAGCTGCAGGATATGCACCGAAGGGACTAAACAGGTTTCTGGTCTCCTGGGTCAACTGTAAGCCTGGCAGGCGCAGCTCTCTGGAAGCAGAGAGAAAGACTGATCTGAGAGGAAGAAGTTTCATTTATGCAGCCTCATGGTGTCACCGGGACTCGCTGAAGACCTGAGTGTGGCTGAGAGGCTGAGAAACAACCGTCTAGACTGAAGTGCCTCAAACAGACAGCTTGATGTGAATGGAGGAGCGCTGGCTTTTTTCTTTTAAGGCCTTGTCACTCAGTCTTTGGTATTCACCCTGCGGCTGATCCAATATCCACTCGCTGGATCCTCCAGAAGCCAAACCGATGATTCGTCCCTGAATACCAGTTATACGGGGCACGCATTAGCCAAACCCACTGTTGAGAAAAACACCATTAAAACGGCCCCTGAAAAGCTCTGCTGCACCCTCCTGCCACATTGGTGAGCATAATATACAAAACCTGCATACTAAAGACTGGATTCACACTCTAGCCTGGTTTTCAGGTTGTGTAAAGTGCGCTAATCGCACGCTCACACCAATCAGCTGTGATTGAGCTCTGATCCGGAGATAAATTAAGGATAATGCAATGAATAGCATCAAACAGGAGCACGGCAGTGAGGATTTAAACCTTTAAAACAGAACAGTCTGCTGGGACTGGTATTGTCTAAAGGATGTCTGAACGGGAAATTCTCACACGGCGTCGCGGTAAATCAGTCTGGATTTATCACACCGAGAGAGGTTACTGCACTGCAAATGATCGGTCCCAGAGACAACGCTGTGGAGGAAAAGGAGACAGAAGAAGAGGTTCGACACAGAAGATGTCTGACCAAAAAGTTCACAAATAAAAGTGGCGAGGAGCCAGCTGAGGAAATGCAATCTGATCAACGATGCAACAGTTTTCAAACACCAAGTTACAAAGAGAATTCAGACAAAAACTCATCTCAGTGCACCACATGATCCGGTAAACACGCTGAATGTATAATATCCACAAAGGAAAATGCCAAAAACAGTATTTCACGATTTTACTTTGGAAAAAAAAAATCTCTGGATCAGGTTCTCAGCTCATGAGTGAAAGAAAGACACAAAACGCTGCAACACACACAACGAATCAAAGCTGCAGCAACTGAAAGAGAGAAAGATGAACATAATCAGGGAGCGTATAAATCCTTCCATATATATGTTGGAGGATCAAGTCCAACGGAAACCGCTTCAGGCGGCGAGCGGCATTTCATCTAAAGACACACTCTCTTTCTTCCACTCCGCTGTTCTCTCCCACCTCCATCCTTTGGCCGCATCTTCGTTTCTCTCACACACTCACACACACACACACACACACACACACACACACACACTTCACCCAAGCCAAAAACAGGAATTGGCAAAGCTCTGATTCCCCTCAACACAAATATCTTGTCGACTCCTCAGTCATTCCCGAGTACAATTAACATTTTAATAGGAGTACAATATCTCATACACTCATTTTCAATTAAAACAGGCCACATTTTATTAATTTGTGTGCAAAAGGATGAAAGGAAATCATTTTTGCGTGTTAAAGCCAGTTTGTCATTTGGGTAGAGATCATTTTGGAAGCATGAAATTCCTTGAAAAAATATTTTAAGAGGGTGTTAAAGAATAATAAAGTATTACTACAGTAACCTACTTTTGATAATGTATTTCCTGCCCTTTGAAAATGTAATGACTTGCCAACAGAGCAAATTATTGTGCGTTAAAAAGCGAAGGAAGCGGCCAAACACTCTTTGTGATAAACGACTGGATAGGTCCATGGGGCACAGCTGGTATTTTATATTTGTTGAGTCGCAAATAAGGAGGTGGATGGAACCCAAAATCATGCAGTGTTGCCTTAAATGGCCTCTGCAACTCTCTCTCTCTCTCACTCACACACACACGCACACACATGCACACACACACACGCACAGAGTGGTACTTTAACAGTCTATGCAGAGTGTAGGTGTGAGACGGTATTGTTTGTTATTCTGTAATGTCTGCATCGCTCCTCAATATGCCCTTTGTCGGCGCTCCGGTGAAGAAAAGTCTTCTGTGAGCGCATGTCGGCCTCGGGAAACGTTCTGAAATCCTCATTTCATCATAACATCACCTTCGCATTCACAAATAACGCCCAGGCACCCCTGGCGCCGGCCGGGCGTGTGGAGCTCCCACCATTCAATAAACTTTAATTAAACACTTCTCATGTTTTCCAATCTCATTTTCAAATTTCCACCGGTCAGCCAAATGCCACTCGTCTGCTAATGAATTGTCCGTTAAACAGCTTAAATAGCATGATCCACTAAATATACATTGGTCACTGAAATGCCACAGAACTCATTGATTAAATGCTCAATAGACAGCTAAATAACGGGACCCGCTGAGCGTCCGCCGGTCAGCCGAACGCCGGAGAACACGCTCATAGCGCGGCGGCCGAAGAGCTGAGCTTCACAGCTCAATAACCACGTCCATCGATCAGCCAAATGCCACACGACTCACTCATTCACTGCGTTTTCCAAATGAAATCAGACACGTTGTTCAAGTATCCATCGAACGGCGGAATGATGAAGTCTCCGCGGGTCAGCGGAACGAGAGGCGACACGCCGAGGTCTCGCTGGTCAGCGACACGCCGCCGTCTGAGAACATCACGCTTACCTGCTGCTTCCACCTCAGTCAAAAGACAACTTTCTTCATTCTAATTCACACAGTTCTGCAGCAAACGTCGGAATCTGCATTTAGCTCTGAGCCTAATTGGGCTAAATTACAAGAAAAGATTATAAAAACTACAGAATATGAATGAAATAATTGTGTAAATAAGTGTCAAAAATTAAGTTATTTTACCCAAAGAAAAACATTAAATTATTATTCATTTTGATTGCATCAACATATCACTGAACAAAAGTTTTTTTTTTTTTTAATTTTGTTCTATAGAACAGCAATTTTACTTTGTTTTGTAGAAAATAAGTGTTTTCTTAATTGACATACAGTAAATGGCGAGCTTACAACAGTAATGCGCGCCGTTACTCCTTTAGAATTTGCATTTATCAGCTTTAGAGGCCACACGGCGCCACTTTATTTAATTAGGCTAATGTAACATATGCAGTAATATCTATCACGGCCTGTTAGCACAGGCCGCTCCAATAAAGAGCTAATGGCTAACGAAGAGGACGGAGCCGGAGCGGAATCCGAGCCGATCGGGCCGATAGCTGCACCGGATCATCGGAAGCAAGCCTGGACAGCAGATCGACCGCCACAATAAAATCCATACTGACATTTCACTGAGCGCTGTTAGTGTTCATATTCTCGTTACTTAGCCTTCCTCAGGTTAGAATTGATTGGTATAGGTTGATGGTGCAAAGAGCAGTCACCGGTATATTGTATATAGCAGGGCCCGGCGGCCATGGCAATTACTAGAGAAGAAGTGTCTGGCTGGAGCCCTGGGAGTGGGGGGGGTGGGGGGGGGGGGGGGGCTGGTGGATCTCACACCGGGGTTATTCCACAGAAGAGACGGACTGAGGAGAAACCCAGCGGCTGCTGTGTAAAGGGAACTCCTCTTCAATTAAACCAAATAAATCATAAATCCCCCAGAACTTTGCTGAGCAATAAGCTGTGAAGACAGGCTGAATCGCTGGCGGACGCTAATTGAAATGGAGCCGGACGGCATTAAGCGAACAAGGTGGGATCAGCGCTGCAGGACAGAAGCTTCTCCGGCGAGCCCAGCGGCTGTAGCGCCTGTTTACTGTCAAACACACACACTGTATGAACACCGAGACGTCATCGTTTCTGCGCTGTAGAGCCAACGTCAGAACTATCTGGTCTGCCTCAGGTTGGTTCCTCGTGTCGGTGGGAAGGGTAGAAGCTCGCTTGATCTTGATTTTCAGTTTGAACCCAGACGGGGAAAGCGCGGCCTCGTGAGTTTTCTGGCTTTTTGGGTTTTAAGCAGGAGGTGTCAGAGAAGTTCCCACGGGGAGAACCGGCTCGTTCATAGCGAGCGTTCATAGCGACGCCGCTGTTTGATCCCTGGATGTCGGCTCTTCCTCCCATCATGAAGCAGAACAGAACAGGATTGTGGGTTGGTTCAGACCGCGGTGAGCCTGGCTGGTTTCTCCCTGCTGATGTGAGACCACTAAAACCCGGGGTGTCCACCTCCGTCCTGCATGCTTCCTCTCTCTTCCTGCTGCAACGCGCCTCGTCTCACGGTGGTGTCGTCCTCCAGCCCGTAGAAAAGCCCACTAATGAGTCCCTCAATGCCGTCTGATGAGCTGCAGCTGGCAGGAAGATGAAGCATGCAGGACGTCACATCTCCGCAGGTATGCTACTGTCGGCTGCCATCTTGTTCCCTCTTTCAGTTGTTCTGCAGAGCGCCGGGTCATGCCATGAAAACTCACTTCCTGGTGGACGCAGGAATCCCTTCAACTCACTTCATCAGAAGAACTTGATTAATTAACTCGTTGCTGGATATTTCTTTCTCCAGCGTCGCATTTAGTTCCACTTCATTTGAAGGTTTGGTCGTCAAAATCACTCCTGACTTTACCAAAAGTGAGTAGACGGCTCTTTGATGCACCTGGCATACTTTAGTGTATATATATATATATACATATATATCACTGTGTGAAGTTTGAAAGGATTTCGTCTGTCAGTGCTGGAACTCCATCGTCTGCAGTGTGAAGATTGACGCAGGACGGATCCAGTCTGGCCTTGTGTGAATAAAATCTTCATATCACTCACATAACACGTCAGAATGTTTCAGTATTCTGTATTATTGATGGTCTAGGTTCTTTATTTTTTGTCTAAACAAAAAAAAAAAAAAAAAACCTAAATTTTACTGAGGCCAATAAATGAGATTGAAATTTGTTATAATTAAAAATAACAGTGGGAAATCCTTTTGATCAACACCTTGAACAGGTGCAAACTCAAATTTGATGTCTGGAATTAGTGCAATTTGTTAAAGGAGGCTTTCCTGAAAGTTTGAACCTGGATGTAAAGAAAACCTGCTGTCAGTCACAACTCCTCTTGATTTCAAACTAAAACACATGTTGATGCCTAAACCATGGGCTGCAGTCTGCTGTATCGTCTCTGATACTGAAGCTATTCTGATGGTTTATGGGTCATTCTGAAGCTCTGTTCATATTTGTTTTGGCCTTTGCAGCATTTGAAAATGTTTTTAACATAGATGACGTTCGGGACCGAGTTCGGACACCTTTCAATCCAGTCAGCTCGCTCGCCTCGCGACTGATTATGACCACTGAAGAACGGCGACGCCGCGAAGGAGCTGCAGCCTGGGAGACGCTTCGGTTGTGGAACCTTCATGTCTTCATGCTCGGTTCTTCCAGGTCAGATTCGAGGAGGAAATGTTGACTGGCAGCTCGACGCACCTCAAACCTCCACAGCAGCCACGACGCGTCACTGTCACTGGTCATAATGTTATGGCTAATCAGTGTGTGTAATCACTGTCACACACAAACCTTTTTTTTTTTTTTAATTAAGTTAAAATTTCTTTTCATCTTATTCTTAGTTTGTTCCACAGTTAAGGCTCTTTTAAAGAGACTCTTATCTCTCCGCTCGAAGTGACGAATGAGGCGACATTTAAACCACAGAGTTCAATAGTTTGTCGACGGGAATATCCGTCAGCTCACCGCCAGAACACGATCCTGAATCAACCTGAAGACAGAAAACCTCATTACCCTTCACGGCTAACGATGCCGGTTTACCCGGATGTTTGGTACGTGGAGAGAAACCGGCGGCTCAAACGGGCTGAGCACAAACAGGAAGTGGTTCGGACCGGGGCGGCCTGCCAGGGCTGCGGTGGGAGCGCGGCGTCGCCGGCGCGTCGTGACTGACGGCCGAAGCAGTGGGAATGAAAGTGAAGCTGCGAATGGTACTTTTCCTCTCAGAACGCGGCGCAGCAGTGAGACCAGCAGCCAAGAACGCCATCTTCAAAACAGGCTCAGTTTGTCATGAGACCAACTAGTGCCTGGATTATAAAAGTAATCCAGCCACTAGTTGCCAATTTCTTGTCCGATGTAACAGCATGCTTCCTTCCTTCTGGGACAAATTGGGACTTTCTGGATCTTGTACATGACTAAACAAAGTGGCTTCAGGCTTCAGGCTTGAAAAGACGCCTTGAGGAAAGCTCTGATTATTACCTCATTATATTCAGCGTGTTGCCGCTTCGCCGGGAAGCTCGGGACTGTCTGTGCTCGCACCGGCTTTACTGTCCCGGTGTCTCCCGGCTCCAGTTGCTCTCCTGAGTGCACTTTGTGTCCACCGGTGTTTGTTTCTGAGCGCAGCAGACAGACGAGACGCCGCCGCTGTTATCAGGAAGCTCGTTCTGCCTCTGTTTGGCATGCAGTCCTAATAAGTCTTACAAAATTGAGGCAACCTTTTCATGCTTTTTCGGGAAACACGTGGCTCGCTACCTCCTGCCAGCTGCTGTGTTCGGAGATGTTTCATCTCCAGCTTGTTATCCCAGCCGGTCTGGGTCCACCACTGTGTATTTTGGCCCCGATTGCAGATTTAAAACGCTGCTATCAGCGTCTTAAAACCACAGCGGCTCCCGTTGAAGCTAAACTCTGCCATCACGCATGATTCCTGCCGCTGGAGGTGTGCGAGGTACCTGCGGTGAAACGGTGCATTTGTCTTCCTCCTATCTGCATCTGAGGTTCAAGTGTAATCACGCCATCAGTTCTGAGGCACCATGTTTCTGACAGCTCATTTCCCTGCTGGAGCTGACAGTGATGGATGACGATTGCGATGTGTGTTTTTCTCTGAACTGGCCGATGAGTATACATGAGAGTGTGTGTACACGCCAGTGTGTGTTGCTGCTGCAGGCTGCTGAGGGTTATCGCCATATGCTGTGTTTGGGGCCAACGGTGGACTAATGGGTCCCTGGGTGAAAAGGAGACGGGTAAAAGTTTGGAGGAGCTTGAACAAGCTTTTATTGTGCAACCGAGAAGTTTGGCTCGGCTCAGAGTTGCTCCCTGAATTACTGTAAATACTGAAAAGATTCAAACTAAACACAAACCAGCGCATAACTTGACAGTGTTCAGACATGACATATGAACGACTGAGTGGGAACCAGAGAAACATCTCCACAATTTGTGAGCTGAAAGTGAAGAAGAGTGTGTAGATTCAACAGTCTGCTCTCAGGAGGAAAATCAGGTGTCGTCAGCGTAAGACGCTGATTAAAACCAGGAAGTAGAGCCGCACGATTAACCGACACCGCATCGAAATTGAGGTTTAAACTCCTGCGGTAACTGAACTGCACAGGGCTGAGGTTTTTCGAGGCATTTGACTGACAGACCTGTCCGCCAATCAAAACGTTCGAGTCTCGCGTTCCGGCCCATCAACCAATCAGAAGTGACAATAGAAAGCAAATATGTCTGCACTGCACCGCTGCAGCTAACTAGCGTCAGGTTGCTAACAACAAACTCTGCATCTGTGCTTTGCGGTGTAGAGAGGAGCAAAAAGTTTTCAGTGCGACTCGATCACGGTGTGAAAATGACTGATGACAGCAGAAGAGGGAGCGGAGCAGCTGGTGTCAGAAAGAACTGGAGCTCAGCTGTTTGGACTCTGGGTTTGAAGAAAAAACGACGTGGAGCAAAAGCGAGCCAAATGTAGATAGTGTCACCGTGCAGCAGCCAGATCCAGAGGAAACACGTCTAATTTGTACCAACACCACCACACAATAGGGCATTAACAGAAACGTCGACAAGTCGCAGGTTATTCTCTCTCGCTCCCCGGATCGCCCCACAGCTCAGCCTTCATCCAGCATGTTGATGGGATCATCTTTCTCCATGAAAACATGAAGCTGCAGCCCAAGAATGAGAGGGAAGATGACCCAGATTAGGATTACTGAACTGATTGTGATCTAAGAATATTACAGCAATAAGGATTCATTTTTTTACCCTTTATTTTAGAGGCTGGGACATTCTCTCTCTCTCTCTTTTTTCTTTTTTTTTGTTTTTTTTTTTTTGCAAGTTGAAGTTGGTTTCTGAGTGGTGCCTAGTTGCGGTTCTGGTTTTTAAAGCTCGGGTAGACGGTGTTGTCCAAAAGCCCTTCTTGTCATACTGAGTGAAATGCTCCTTCCCCCTGGGAGAAGTCAATACACTATGAGGACGGAAAAAGGCGCAGAAAAAATCTGACCACTGTAGCGGCCAAAGGACAGTAGAAACTCCAACCAATCGTAAGGCGCGGACTGCTCTTCAGGAACCAATCAGAGGCCGTGCTCCACTGTCTGAACAGCCCCGTCTGCTCCGCTCTGTGTGTGTGTGTGTGTGTGTGTGTGTGTGTGTGTGGTGTGTGTGTTAGGGATGCACCGGTTCAGTTAGTCCACGGTTCGGTTTGTTCCTCGGTTTCGGGATCACGGTTTCGGTTCAGTGTCGGTTCGTGCTTTACATTAAAAAAAACAAGAAGTTTGACTTTCCAAAAGATTCCTTTTATTTTGCTTTTAGGAAAACTAAATCATGACAATCCCTCTTAGTCTTAACTATTATTTGGCTGACACATGTTATCAGGGTTAGGTTATCAAAATAAAATACAATATAATAATTAATATGGAAACAGCAATACTGTGATGATTAAAAGATAACAATGGCAATAATAGTCATAATAGCAAATATAAAATTCAAATATAAAAATATCAATTATACTAACTGTGATAATAACATGTGATAATAATAGATATAACCGTACAATATCACAGTAATGCTGATCAGAATCATACAACCATAATATCTACAGCAATCCAGTACAATATACATCCTTAAACCAATTCTCTCAATAAAAATCTCTGTCTGTAGAGTTTATGACTTGATTTCATCCTGTTCATGTCTGTGTGCTCCATGTATGGTGTTTATAATAAACTCCATCAGAAGTTGAAAACTGATGGATTTATGGCACAGCAGCGTGAATGGGGCGTCTCCGTATAAGACGTCTGCTCACCCTCCAGCAGACTCACGTGACAACAATGCTTGTTTTCATTGGTTGTTGAGCTATTTTAGCCCCGCCCCTTCCCTTTTTTTATTGACAGGAATGTGACAGGCTTGTGTGTGATTCGTCCCGGTTCCACAGCGGCGGCGCACCAGACAAATTTAATTTGTCTGGTGTCTGGTAATTTTCGTTCAGTTACTTGGGGCCGAGTTGGTCGGGGGCCGACGAGATCAGGGCCGACTCGGCTTGGGGCCGTGGCGACAGTAAACCCTCGTCGTTATAATCCACAGGGAAAACGAAATGTCCCCGTACCGCAGATTTGAACAAAGGCGGTCCTTCTTCAGACTCTGGTCTCTTCGCCCCTCCGCTCGCCATAACTGTTCTTTAGTTTTTCTCCTTCCTGTCTCAGTGTGTGACACTGAGCCCAGCTTCCTCCTCAGTGAGAGACTCCGCCCACTCGGCCATGTGCTCACCTCCCATTGCACAGTCGCTGCATATTAACGAGCGGGGCGGGGTTTTGTACAGAGCTGGGTGAGGAGGAGGAGGGCTGTCTGCAGAGCCGGAGAGCAGGCGCTGGATGCGTCCCGCAGCTGTTAGAAATGAATTCATTGTAAGACTGAAAAAGCACGCTTCAAAGAGGCGAACTGAGCCGCGCAGGGCGAACCGTACGGTTCGGCTTTAAACCGTAAACCGTTGCACCCCTAGTGTGTGTGTGTGTGTGTGTGAGTGTGTGAGTGTGTATGTGAGCGCGCGGCGGCCGGACGCCCCGGACAGGACGTGAAAAGTGGACATGTCCGGGTAAAAGAGGACGTATGGCCACCCGAGGCTTGGAGCGGGGTCCCACTGAGAACATGAGTTGAGATGCGCGGTCACGTTGGTGGGGGTGTGGCGTTGGGCCAGCACTGATCGGAGTAGGAGGAGCTTGGGGGGGGGGGAGGGCTTGAGGTGTGAGACTTTCAAATCTTGCAGGCTCTTCAACGTCGTCTACCCTGGCTTTAATTTCCATTTATTTCACGTTGAAAACTGTTGTCTAAGTAGTTTTCTGTGAACCATGCAAGCAAGACCAGTATAGAATTACGATTTGGACAGCATTGGGTCTTCATTATTTTATTATATACTTCATTAAAACACACTCTTTTTTTCCCAACCGTGATGCAGACAGCACGGTGGCGTCTCGCTGCCGCTGCCTGAAGCTTCCTCAAGTTAGTTTACATTATGTGTTATTTTATGTGTCAACTTGAGCAAGACCATGTAAAAGTAACAAGAATGTTTTCGACCATAATTTTAGCAGTTTTCTGCATGTGAAAGTATAAAATGCGAAAATCGCAAATCGAATCGCAATCCCATTATTGCTCAGAAAAATCGCAGTTAGGTTTTTTGTCAAAATGGTGCAGCCCTACCAGGAAACATGGCAGCGGCGGACAGACACTGTGACGGCTCACCGAGCGGTGGAGCAAGTTCACAGTGAGCAGAATCGTACTTATTCCCAGTCCAGCAGAGATTACAAGAAGAACGTATGAAGAAAAAATACAAACAGCTCCAAAGATGAAAAGATAAATAACTGACGAGAACTACTCAGAACTGAGAGGCTAACAGCTGAACTACAGCTAGCAGAACCAAGAGACAGAGCCGTCCTCAGGCAGGGGGGTCACTCGGGGGGTTTCATCCACAGAATTATTTAACTTTTACTTAAACGTCCCGACAGAAACACCCAGAGAGCTGCTGACAGCCTGTAGTCCTGAGACGACGGAAGGCCGATCTTATTAACAACCAAGTCATGGTTTAGATGATTAGCAGACCTGTCAGTAGGTTTTATTCAGCAGATTTATCTCTTCTGGATTAAGAAAACGTTGCTGGAGATGCCCGGACGAGGCCTGTCTAATGTTTTATTTCATACTGGGCAGAATGTATTTCCAGACTGAATTCCTGGACATCAGTACATGAAGATGGTCTGCAGTGGAACCGAACGCCAGCTCACTACCTTCAGCTTCCTCCATCCTGAGAATAATCACTTCAAGTAAACCTGGGACCAGGTTCCAGGAATTCCCTCAAAATATGGAGCCTGAAGTGAAACGAAGAGCTTAAAGAACCATGGAAATCCAGGGAAAGACACAGCCGTCCTCTAACCTTCCACTGACTTACTCTGAAAGGATGGAGGACCTGTCCTTCCTGTTTCCTGTCAGATCTGCAGCCTGCTGATGAGCTGAACACAAAGAAGCCGGCGAACGTTTCAGAGGCAAATGAGCAAATAGCGAGGACGAGGTTATGGAAGAATCCTCTGAAAATGAAGACTATATGCAACAGCAGTGGACACAACGGACTCACAGAACTGAGGTCCAACAGAGGACAGATGGAGGACAGAGACAGGACAGCATGTTGCTATTGGGAATTTTTTAAAGGTGTAATTTCCCAGAAAACCCACTTTTCTGAGTAAAAACTCTGTATTGCAGCTGGAAATGAGTTGAAACTTGCCTGAAAATGTAGATTTTCAAAGAAATTTTAAAATGAATTCATTAATGATTGTTTCTCTTGTAGTCCATGTACCAGTCCCTGTTGATACTAGACATGTGCCTGTCTGTCCCGTTTCTTTCCCTTCCTGTCCCCTCAACCCAACCGGAATAAGCAGAAAGCCTGGTTCTGCAGGGTTCTCCTCCTCTGAGCCTGGTTCTGCAGGGTTCTCCTCTGAGCCTGGTCCTGCAGGGTTCTCCTCTGAGCCTGGTTCTGCAGGGTCCTCCTCTGAGCCTGGTCCTGCAGGGTTCTCCTCCTCTGAGCCTGGTTCTGCAGGGTTCTCCTCTGAGCCTGGTTCTGCAGGGTTCTCCTCTGAGCCTGGTTCTGCAGGGTTCTCCTCTGAGCCTGGTTCTGCAGGGTCCTCCTCTGAGCCTGGTTCTGCAGGGTTCTCCTCTGAGCCTGGTTCTGCAGGGTCCTCCTCTGAGCCTGGTTCTGCAGGGTTCTTCCTTTTAAAGGAAGTGTTTCCTTCCCTCAGCCTCTTCTTGCTCAGGTGGATCTGTGGGGTTTTCTCTGTAAAAGAGTCTGGAAATGACTGTGTTGTAACTGGCACTTTATAAATAAAGCTGTACTAAATTGAGTTTTTCGTTTGAGTCTTTTGTTCACACCAGTCATCTGCTGATGTGACGTTTTCCCATCAGCCCCCTGTCTTCCACCACTCCGCTCCGCCCCGCCTGGATCCAGAACAAACAGCGGACCCCGTGTGACGTAGGGAGGCCCTCCATATTTGGCTTTAGATCTCTGGGGTGTGTTGCTCTGCGCCGTGGAGGTTTGTGGACGCTTCACAATGTCCTGCATGCGCTGCAGCTGGAGTCCTCTCAAATGCACCCGGTATGGATCCCACGCATCAGCCTGAGCCGCTGGAGCCCTGAACGGGTGGAGGGGAGAGTATTTCGGGTTGGTTTGGACCTGCTGGATGGAGTGAGCAGCGCCTCCCTCCGAAGTGGCCAGCAGCTGGGAGAGGTGAGGGAGGAAGCCCGGTCATTGAGCCGGTGCCCCGGGGACGGCGGAGAACACAAAGAGCCCGGCATGTGTTGGGCTGACTCATGCGTCGAGGCTGAGGCCGATGAGTAATGCTCCGCGTGCACTGTCCGGCTTTCATCTGTCTTTTAACGGGAGCACTCTCTCAGCGTAATGAATGAAAGCACCAGGCCTCACAAATCAACTCCGGTTGCAGGAGAAACTCATGACTCAACAGCCATTTAGTCTCAATGAGCCCGCGTGCATTTACTCCGACGCCGCGGCGGAGTGAGCCGGGCGCCGCCGCCGCCCCTCTGCACGGCGGACGCCCGGCCGCGCCGATGCGCGGCGAGCGCTCGGGTCTGCCGTGGGAGTGAATAAAGGTGTGAGCTGCTTCATCGGGGGCCGAGTGGTTATTGGACCAGATGGCTGAGCTGGCACGGCGGTGAAGTGGCAGAGCTTATAGAGCTCCTGTGGGGCGGAAACGGGGAAAGATCCAACTTCCGATTGAGGAAAACACAGATCAGCAATAAGGCTGACCACTGACAGAGTATTTACCATGAGCCCAGAAGGTTCTCTCCACAAATGATCTGCCGGGATCTGGAGGGAGGATTCTGCACCGTGCTGGAAATCCATCACCAAAATGCAACAAAGCTGAAAACCGACGGAAGTGGAAGAAACGATGTTTCTACTGTTATTCAGGCTGCAGGTCAACATAGGAAAACTAAAGCAACCCACATGTAACACACGGCTAGGGTTTGGGACATTTTAATAGACAAAACTGTAAACTGATAATGACTCTGGCAGGAGATGTTTTGGAATGAACCATTTCTGCTGCACTCTACAGCTTTACAGAACCGACTGGTCAAATAAAGGCTAAAACAAATTAATGAGAAAAACTGTCATCATAGCTGAATGAGTAGATGTGAATTAGTGGGCCGCAGCTGATTCACAGACCATCAAACTCATGAAAGCAGTGTTTTCATGAACAGGAGCCCACCTGGTTATTCAGTGTTAACCCCCCCACCCCCAAAAGAAAAAAAGTAGAATATGTTTAATACAAATATGCAAATAAAGTGCCTGCTTTTCAACATTCCAGTGTATTTTGCACTCGAACACATCAGTTTCTGAGGAAACATTACTTTGTTCATTAAGTATTAGTACGTTTTTCCTCCAAAGCTGAGAATACATATTGACCGATATGGTTATCGATTGATTTCTGGAATCTTATTGAAGATTAAATTAGACAATACATGGAGTCTGAACGTTCTGAATTCAGAGAATTCTTCTGTTTATGCAGAAATGTTCAAACTGAGCTGCATATTCTCCATTGTTGTGGTCCTGATCAGAGCTGCCACTAGAGGGCGCCTGCATCCGCATCGCATGGACAAACTGCACTTCTCTCACTTCTTCACTGCTCAGGTGTGAATGAAATATGTGGGAGTGTGTGTGTGTGTGTGTGTGTGTGTGTGTGTGTGTGTCTTCCTCCTCTCAGGCCTCTCCCAGGCTCTCACACACACACACTCCGTCACACACACTCTCATGTTCGGCGACATAAAACAGTTTTTCTTCTTCTCATCTCCTCGGGTGAGAGGATGAGGGGAGGATTTGGTTTTTCTGTTGTCTAAAGAGTGTTGTGCAGTGACGACACGCCGCCATCGCCGTCAGGGCTCCAGGAGGAACCGCCGCCACCGGGCGGACCATCGGGCGGACCATCCGGCAGAACCTTCAACACCAGATATGATTTTTAGGCTAAACAAACGGCAGGAAGACGCCGCACACCCAGCTTCCTGAAAACCGTCTCCCCACTGTGCAGAGCCAGCAAACATTTCAACCCAGCTATTCCAATTTACTCCCATAATTGGCTGTCTGAGCAGAGAGAATGTGGCCATATCTCAGGGTTTTCCTCTGCCGGCCTGACGGCTGGTAATTAGAAGAGGGAAGGAGTCTGTTCCTTCAATTAAGCAGCGCTGCAGCAGGAAGAAGGACTGCCCTCTCTCTGCACGGCACGCTGAAGCCGCAGCACTCTCCAGCAAAATAAATACGCCACTGCGTAATGAGCGTGTGTGTGTGTGAGTGTGTGTGAGTGTGTGTGTGTGTACAGAGTTTATGTATTGGTGGTGTTGTGGGGACTGAAACCTGGTCGGACTCTCTTTATGGGCAGTTTGTCTGTTTATGAGGATCAAACTGGAGACAAAATGAAACCGTTTTAAGGTTGGAGTAAAGGTTAATTAAAAGTTGTGGCTATGATTCAGTGTAAGTCTGCTAAGTGTGTGTGTGTGTCTGACATATTGGTATTTATGTAGGCTGGCTGAAGTAACAGACGATCTAATTTGTGCGGCGAGCCGGGTGGAGGCTGACGGAGAGCCGATCGGCCCGGTTCTGCTCTCAGCTCCTCCATCTGACCGGAAACCAGCAGGACTCGCTTCACGTCACGCCACGATCCGCGGCCACGGGAAACATCGGCTTCACGTCACGCCACGATCCGTTCTCCAGGAAACAGCCTCTGTTTTCACAGTTTGAGGTCTTTATGTTTTCAAGCGGTTATATAAAAGTTAACATTTATACATGACACAGTTTCAAATCATATAAAGACCAGTGTTTATTTAACACACACACACACACACACACACACGCACACACACTGTGCTGCTCTCACTCTGCAGTGCAGAGGGAAGAGGAGTGTGTGATCGCTGATCTGAAGGTAAATTTTAAAGGGCAGAAATGTTGACCGGGTCAGTCCTCGTTCTTTTTGGAGCTGAAGCTGGACTTTAAACTGCGGGCCGCCGCTCCTGCAGCTCAACCGTCTCCAGTAAACTCAATTATTGAAAAGTCATTCAGAAAACTGGGAGAGCGCCGTTTCATGTTCTGATCACATTCTCTCTTCTGATACCAGATAAAACCCACCGCTGGCGAGTAAACATGTTCGACAACATTTTAAAATCCTTCATTGAAACAGTGAATTCTGTCAAGACTGCAGGATCGGTCTGGAGCGTTCCAGTTCCTGGTACCGTTCTCCGTCAAATCATATTATTTGTCCATTTTAAATATATTATTAAGATGTATTTCTGTCTGAGGGAGAAGTCGAGAAACAGTTTTTAGATACTCTGTTCAGCTTTTTCATTAGATAAATATTTCTTCATTCAAGTTTCATCGTCTGCAGTTATTGATACTAATGATGTATTCTATACACTTATTTTATGAATATCTGAACTTTTACAGCCATGTTTGGAGCTCAGACACAGAAAATAGTCTTTTAGCTTTTTAATATCCCGTCTCTTAAAGGAAACGCCTCTCACTCCGGTCTTCGACTGTTTGTGTTCGTACAGAGTACCGGTTTCAGGATCTGTGGTTTCAGGGTCGTGACTGTATCAGTGTTATCAACAGGAATCCTGCTGTTGGCTTCGTCGTCCTCGGATCTCACTGATGACGAGTTCCTTCACGCACTTTTTCAAGATAATTGTCAGCAGATCTATGTTGTTCTTTTTCCATATTTGAGGCACGTTTGCCTGGTAAATGCATTAGAAGCTTATTAATAATACCTCAAGGTGTGTCGCCTGTAAAATCTAAAAATAAAACGGAGGCAAAGTTTTCAACTTTAATAGGTTCATCTAATGATCAAATTGGGGAACTTTGTTAAACCAATGAATGCATGGTGGTTGTGATAGCTGTGTTATTTCCTGAAATAAATGACATTGTATTTCTACTTTAAATATCTCAAACACAGCTCTTTCTCCATCAAGCTGCTTAATATGAAGTCATTCATTAATTTTACAAAATATTACATTTTGTGCCGTGTATTACTAAATTAATGCATCAAAGTGTTAATTCAGTCCTTTATTAATAAATTGTTGGTGCAAAGACATTTTCCAGATTCAGGTTTGTTTTATTTTATATTTTTTATTTTGCTGTAATTTAAACTTTAAATCTGATTTCATTATATACTAATCACTTGAAAGAGTATCTTCATGACCGAGACTGAAAAAAGGTTTTAAGCTTCTCATTTTCAAAAAGATTTTAATGATTTATTTATTTATTAGTAGTTGTGTAGCGAAACATTGTATTCAGACCTTGTCAGTAATCCTTAAACAGATGAAATCCTGACGTTTCACACAGTCAGTGTGTTTAATCAGGCTTCCGGTGAAAAAAACTCCATCTTTAGCATTTTCTGTTCCGGCTTCATGTGAGAGGTCTTCTTCAGATGCTGACACATGCAGTCTGTGTTGTTTGTGTCTCACACACACACACACACACACGCACACGCACGGCGCTCTGCAGTGTGTGGTCTATACCTGCCACGCCTGGCGGAGCGCGGCGATTGAACACTGGCGGCAGCGGTCATTCAGCCGACTCCTGAAACCCAAATGTAACCTGCAGCTCTGGAGCCACGTAACGCACAACGTGCACGAGTGTGAGCGCACGCCGGACTCAAAGCAAGGCAGCAACAGCGGCAGCTTTCGGTCCTGGACTCACATGTCAGCAGGAAGACGGTCTGGAGCTTTGGTTTCACGCAGAAGGCTGCAGCTCGAACAGCTCAAACAAATTCAAACGTTCAAAACAATTCAAACTTCAAATCACTGAGATTAAACTCCTGATGGGAAAAACTGCAGACTCACATTTCAGTCCACAAAACACTCAACACCCATAATTGATAATAATTGATAATTGAATTAATGAAGCTTCATAAGCTTTTTAATCATTTTAAGAGATTTTGTTGGCTTTAAACACTTTATTTAGTTTTTTTTTCAGTCTTTCTTGGGGGGATTTTAAGCATCTTAGTTGTTCTTTTTTATTCCAGCACTGCTTTCTTTTACTCTTTTTATTTTAAGTGCTTATTCATCGTGGCGTCTTTTCCTTTAATGCTCTTTTAATATTTTTAGAATAAATTAAATGAGTATTTTATTTTAAAATTTAACTGAATTCTTCTTGTACGTATCCATCCATCTGTCTATTCTATCTCTCTGAACGTGAACCTCCTGCTTACTTCTTGTGTACTTCCTGTTTCAGGATCATCGTATCCCTCCTTGGTTTGTTGGATGAAGGGATTGAGAAGACGGATGAATGGATTATTTTCAGATTCTTTACATTTGTGTGAAATTTACTGTCGCTAAAACAAAAATGTGACTTTGTGTCAAAATGTCGGAATGAAAGGAGGAAGCAGTCGATGTGTACGTTACTGCTGGATGATTGGAAACACCAATCGATAGAGAAGCCACGGGCGAGCAGCTGTGGTGCAGATGCTCAGCAGACACTAAACCATGTATTTTCATTGAGACGCCACGTTAATCGCAGAATAACCTGGAAGGTGGAGGAAGCCTCCTCTCTCAGCTTCCTGCAGGGCAAAGTGACTTCCTGCTTTCTGCTGTTTCCTCCCTGATCTGGTGGAAAAGTTTTCTTTATCTAACATATAAGGTCAGTCGTTTCTGTTGTTTTTCTGTTGATTTCATTCTTCTGTGTTGACAGCAGTCGCCTTATTATCTCTTTTTATTATTATTAATAAAGTATTTCTATTCTGTTGTGTTGGTGATGTGAGGCTTATTCACGCGTGTGTGTGTGTGTGTGTGTGTGTGTGTGTGTGTGTGTGTGTGTGTGTGTGTGTGTGTCACTGCATCTAATTCTGTTTAAAACTTCAGCTGAATAGCAGCAACACCGGTCTGAGAGCGGAGACCCTGAGAAGAGCCTTGGAGTCACATCTGTGAGTCAAAATGAACACACACACACACACACACACACACACACACACACACACACTGCGGCAGGTCTGAACATGACGGCTGACTGTAAATAAATTCTCCAGTAAACCTCTGATGGTGTTTCGGTGTTTCTGGCAGTGATGAACGGGACGATTCTGCTGTTGTCTACTGATGATCGTCCCGGGCCTCCGGACTCGGACCGAGGTGATTTAGCGCTGAGGGTTTCAGACCCTCGCGCTGCTCGCGGTCCGTCCCACAGCCTTAGGTCATCGTTGGTCCAGCGCCAGCAGAAATCACACCTAATGGCTGCTGGAGTTCATAAAAAGCAGGACTGGTCTCCGGCCTCGAACAGGCCTTCTATCTGCTGAGTCTGCTGGGCGGCACAGCGGAGCAGTGGGTCGCACTGCAAGTCCAACCCCCGGCCAACCAGCACGGAGTCGATTCAACAGTTCTGACTTACAGAGAAAAGGACAAAACACAAACATTGAAATCTGAGTTGTTGTTTTTTTTTTTGTTAATATTTGGTCGGATTCCAGCTGAAGTGAAATGCGGCAGGAAAGATCCATCATGAGGCCGGCCTCTCCTGACTCAGCACTCCACTCCGTCATGTGCAGGAAGGGACGGGAACCTGTGAGTAATTCCTCCGCTCCGTCCTCTGATGTGTAAATCAGAGCATGTCATGTGCAAATCATATGTAAATAAGAGCCCCACGTCGCGCTTTCTGCCACTGAATCCAATTGATAAAGCTGTCATCACATCACCGCTTATTAAGATCTCCTGCAAGAGCTTCATGAATCACACACACGCACGCACGCACACACACACACAGGCTTGTGATGGCCTGCAGCAGGAGATTTGATATATGAGCGCCAGAGTTGCTGTGACTCATAACACAGTGTTCACTGCAGTGTTTCAGACAACACCGTGATTAAAATGCAGGAGCGCTTTATAAATAGACTCCCGTCTTATCAGTCTAAGAATACCACTGGTGATTCTCATGAAGCAGGAACCCTGTGGTCAGACCATCAAAAAAAGAAAAAAAAAAAAAAACTCATGTGGCGAGTTCTCAAGGTTTCCCCAAGTCCTCAGGACGCAGCCGCCATTTACATAAAACAATTTACAGCTACAGCTTTTCATTTGGTGGAAGCAGATGGCCCGTTGGAATTAAATAGCCCCGCAATCTATGGACGGCAGCTCGTGGCTGCGGCGCAGAGTCGGAGCCAGCGATGAAGGACACCGCAGGTAGGAAACCAGAGCAGCGCCTCTTCAATATGGAGCGCGTTTTCACATCCTGAAAAGCAGGATCCCTGGTATCGCGGGTTCAAATCCCTCCTCGCCCGCTCAGGCCTTCGTCTCCGCTGCTCAGGAGCTGGATCAGGAGGATGAAGGACGCCATCAGAGCCACGGCGGAGCCGAATGTTGCGGGTTTGAGTCCAGACTGGGCCTTCACTGTGTGCGGTCTGCATGTTCTCCCTGTGCGAGCGGCTCTCCTCCCACAGGCCACACACCGGCGTCGGATGAAACGGGAAGTGCGTGACTGGGTGAACTCTGCCGTTCCCTCAATGTCAGCTGGGCTGGGCTCCAGTCAGCCGTGGGTGAAGCGGTGCAGGAGATGGATGGGAGGTAATATCTATCCAGGTTTAATCTAATGCCGGCGCTGCGACGTGATTGAAGTGTGAGAATCAGTCACAGCTCGGCAGACCATCAGCTGTGACAGCGCATCCATTCACACAATGTGTGCTTTTATTATGCACAGGAAAAAATGACCTCCCCTCAGATTAACAACATTTAAAGCGCTCCCTTCTCCTGCAATCTGCACCCTGCTCTGATTGACACAGTTCAGCTGAAACACAGCTCGCTCACCCCATCAGAGAAGCCCGGTCCGCTCTCTGACACGGTGTACCGACACACAGTCAAAATGGATATTTTGTAGTGTGATTTGCACTGAAATGTCTTTTTTTATCCAGTTTTCCTCAGAATAAAAAGTTGCTCCTAACAAAAATGAAATAGAGCGGAGATGAAGGAAAATGGGTCAGACGTTTATAATGAGCAGGGTATGAGGATTAAAACACTGAGGAATCAACATGAAAGCTCGTTACACATCAGCCTCAGACTGAAATAATATTGGTGAATCATCGCTGCAAAAAAATGAAAAAAGAGGAAGCAAAACAAGTCAGAATGGACACATTTAAAGTGGTGGAGCCTCCCACTGCCGAACCCTCTGGGTTTTATCTCTCAGTTCAGAGACTGAGAGTCGCCGAGTCAAAGCAGCTCAAAGTGTCGAGGTTCTCCGACTGAAGCTGGACCAAACGCAGGAGAAGGAGTCCAGAGTGCAGCGCGACTGGCTCTTTCAGAGGACATGGAAGGCTTTCTGCAGGAGCAGGCGGTTTGCCACATGGAAGCTATTTTCACTGCTGTTCTCCAGCTGTCACTTTCCCTACTGCTTAGCCAGCTCCGCCCTGGTAACAGCAGCACCACGTTCTTAAAGGACGGGTGCATCCAGCTACACAGTGAAGATAAGAGTCATCATTAAAGGCCTGGAGGTGTTCGTACCGCAGACTGTAGACCGAGGCATGTAGCATCACTGGCGCCCACATTCTGCATCCATTTAGCCTTTAGCTTGTAGCAGCTAGCAGGTAGCAGGTAGCAGGGCTCAGAGCAGTTAAACCACTGACCCACATGGTTCTAACTCTGCTGCTCCAGAAGTCTCTGCTGGTTAAGTTTCTGGTGTTGTACCAGCTTTGTTTCTCCTCCTCTTCATACTTTAGCAGAACATCATTTACCGTCTCTCTTGCTTTCGTCAGGGTCATTAATATCAGAGACTCTCCAAACCGCGGACATCCCTGGTCCTCTCTCGTCTTTCTGCTAACGCTGCTGACGGACGACACTCGCCGGGTTGGATTGGACACCTGATGCTGGTAGCTGTCGAGTTTCTGAATGGATGAGGAGAATCAATGTGACTGGTTGTGTTTAAACCCTGTTCTGATTAAAGAGCGTAGTCTGTGCTCCTCTTCTGAACAGGTGCTGATCTGGCATCAGCAGTGGTTTGGAGGTTTGGATCAGGGACGTCGAGCTAACCTTTTCAGTCGGCCATCATACTTTAAGAGCGGGCTGCACGTGACTCTGAAGCTAAAGCTAGTTTGACACAGCTCCTTCAGATTGCAGCAGTAAACACCTGGGCAGGTGTGTGGCGTTTAGTGGTGTTTATCATGCTCGCTGTGATCGGCGGCGTTTCCTCAGCTGGCCCCCCGTGGCTCTTGTTTGCAGACTTCGCCATGAGTTATTTTCTTCAGGTTTTGACTTTCTGATCATCTCAGACGGATGGTTTTCATGCTGCTGATCCAGTAAACACTCTAAAGCTGACAGAGCACTCCTGTTTACTCCTGAAGTCACTCACGGTGTGATTCTTACTCGATCACCTGCCAAACGCACACAAACTGAAAACTCATTGCATTTGTGTGAATGTGCAAACAGCACTCTGCATGCAGGAGCAAGAGGCCCGAGGCGGAGTCGAAGATGGATGGCTGGAAGTCGTGACGTGAACATGAATGACATTCAGAGCAGAAACTTATGTTCCAATAATAGCACATTAATCAAAGCAGGAGTCGACAACTGGACCGTTCTCCAGATTTAAGCAGCTCCCAAATCTCACCGAGCGAACAGCGAGCGGCCCGGAGGAGGAAGCTGGTGCTGTAGTTCTCATACAGCGTTTCTACTGGTGACACTGGAGTGGTCCACATACTGTACATGCATGTACAGTATATGTGTCATGAACAGCGACGTGGTGGTTTACTGAGAAAAAGCATCCCGAGTCCATTCAGGAAAGCCTCCATGCTCCGGTGTAAAGTCATAAAAGTGAATCAGCTCTTGTCTGATCTCTCACACTTTCCCTCCTATCACAACTCTCCAGCTGTTTTCTGTAGTGTGAAGGAAAAGCAGAACATGATGCCAGCGATCTGACAATCTGAAAACAAAACCAGCTGAAGGCTAAAACCAGCGAGGTGTTTTAAGTTCAATAGTCATCATCATCAATGCCTCCAACTTTTTATCAGTTTTTGTCAGATTAGTGGTGCAGCTCAGTATTCGGGCGACTGAAGCTTCAAAGCGGAGGAAGCTTTTCATGCAGGTTTTTGTTTCTGAGCAGGCCTTTCAAACAAAACTTATTTAATCTGAATTCCTCTGCCTGCATGCACAATCGCCTCCTTTATTTAATGACAATGAAGAGAAGCTCTGTCAACCACTGTTTTCCCTTCTCTTATTAACTCTGTCTGTCAGACACACAACGCTAACTTCTACATTCCACCACACTTCCTCTTAACAGGAGGAGACGGCTTTTCCATACAAATCTGTAAAAACAAGGGTTTTTGTATCATAACTAAAAATAATTTCAGGTTCCCTCTGCTTTCACAACTTTAGTACACTTTGTCACTTCTGCTCATTTAAATGTTATTGACCAGTCATCTATTCATCCATCCATCCATCCATCATTCCCAGCCAGCTGAGAGACAAATTGTTTTCCTATGAAATAAAAAGTCAGATGTTAAAAAGAAGACGATGATATCCTTGAATATTCAGTGACTGAAATAAATTTCCAGAGATTGATCTCTTCCGAGCTTTCCGTTATGTTGAGATGTGTTCAGCTATAATCTTATTTCAATCAGCGGCCTCGGTCAAACTCAGCCCTGATTGGCTGAGGCCCCACACACACCCTCACACCCTCACACCCTTCGAAGCTCGCAGCACAAATTATTCAAAGTTAAACTCAGCAAAGCGGCACAGCAGAGACTTCAGCTTTTTAATATTTAACTCAAACTTTCTGCAGCTCGTCACTACAAGGCTGCATTAGCATGGCGCGCCCTTCGCCGACAGCGGAGAGCGCGGCGGCGCCGGGTTCGTCGGGAGTTGTGTGCGTACGGCGGACAGGACCGGGCCACATGTGTGTGTGAAGGCCCTCCTGTTGAATTTAAACACACCGTTCCTTCACTGTGCTCCTCCCATCGTGAAAATAACCCGCGATAATTACATTTTCAGGAAAATAATTAATGGAGCGCTCTCCTTCAGATGTCTTGTAACGTCTGTGTGCTTACCCACTCTGGGGCTTTGGCGCTCGGAACATGTTAATTGGGAAATATTAGGCCACCTTTAATGAAAGAAGGCTCGATACTTTCTCTCTCTTTTTGCCTTTCAAAGTGAGTCCTATCCTCTCCGCAGCAGTACACTTCATTTGAAGAGTTCACATCTAATTGAGATTACAGGCCCACCAAGAAGTAGACTGCAACCCCAGAGAGACAGAAACAAATTTACAAAAAGATTCACCATCCTAAAAAAAGAAAAGTTCACTGGAATCTGTTTCACGAATGAGGAACCCAACAAATCTATCACATTAGGGCTGAATTTCCCATGGGCTCCGTATAAACTTTTCTCCAAATTGAGAATGCGCTGCATTTCTACCCGCTTTATTAAGATTCAAATCTTGCAGCTCCAAAGAAGAGATCATTAGAATCAATATTCAATTTGAGAGCTGCTGCTTGTGATGTGGGGCTGCGCTTCATAAAAATGTCAAAAAGATTTAGCAGCGACATACACTGGAGGAATGGCTTGCAGTTGTTGATATTGATTTGGAGATATTATTGAGAGAATGTCCAGAAGAGCCGCTCCGGCAGCCGCATAACCCCATAAGAATGAAATGGAATAAAATAAACGGCACCCGGTGACTCCGTGTGATAAATCATTTGTCAAAGTCAAGCAAGATTCCACTTAAATAAGAGGTGGATTTCTTTTTTCTTTGTGTATTTCGGGAGGATCAAACAGATGATAATATACGAGTCAGTGACAAATGAGGTTACTGCAGTTTCAGAAGAGGAGCATCGCGTTTGCTTCAGCTCGGTTCAGATGTTTGGCATGAGGCTGAAAAATCACTGTAATGTGGTAGAGATCGGTCCAGAGGAGGCGGAGCCTGGCCTTTATTCCTCTCTTCATGTCATGTGGCGTCACGAGCCCCGAGCGCAGATTAAACCACTCACTGGATTTCACTCATTAAAAACCGCTTTCTGACTGAACGTTTTGGTCTTTTGGGTTCTGTCCTCATCTGTCACCTAAACCCCAGACTGAAGCCAGAGCTGGGATCTGCTGGAGGTTTGCAGGTCTTCCTTCCTTCCTTCATCGCTCTGATTGAACCGTCACAGGTCTTCACGGACCGTCGTGGACTGCAGGTCATTTAGTTTTCCAGTCATGGATTTCTCTACAAAAAGGTTTTTGCAGTTAGCCGGATCGATTGATGTGCTCACACGAGGCCGGCCCGAGCTTCATGAACTCCTCCAGCCTGCAGCCGCGATTTCAATCCGGCCTGATCAAAATTCAGCCGGCTTCAAGGCGGCAAGGCCAAACACAAGACACTCTGCGGAGAAGAAACACTTGGAATATGCGTGCGGCCGATCGTATCCGTCCATCCTCACTGCGTGTGAGGAGAGGTCACAACACGACACGCCGATAAATAATTCATCCAGACAGCCCCTCCTCCGGGGCCCGGCATTAGCAGGACCCGCTCAAACAGGCCCGATAATTAAATCCATGACAGTAAACTGCTCCTGTGCAGGCCGGGCCTGACCGGGGCCGAGTCCAGCAGCCTGAGCTGGACTTCTGAGCACCACGAGCACGGCAGGTCTGCAACGGCAGCTCCGCAACGGCAGCTCCGCAGCGGCAGCTCCATAACGGCAGCTCCATAACGGCAGCTCCGCAACGGCAGCTCCATAACGGCAGCTCGATGACGGCAGCTCCATGACGGCAGCTCCATGACGGCAGCTCCATAACGGCAGCTCCATAACGGCAGCTCCATAACGGCAGCCCCGCAATGCTGCGGCTGCTGCATCGGCCATAACTCCAACCAGAACCGGCTGAATGTACGATAACGTGACACACTGTGATCAGCTCATTCAGGACCGACTCTGAGGCGATGGTCTGGAGCAGGAATGAACCAACATGAGGCCCGTCAGGTGTTCAACCTGTGGCTCTGGACCCACATGAGGCCCGTCAGGTAATCTGTAGCAGCTCTGTGAAGCTTCTGGAAAATCACTGTTGAATAAGTATGTAGGAGTTTTATTTAATTTGCACATCACACTGATCTTCACAGCCTTTCTGATCTCCAGACTGAAACGGCGAAATGTTAGCATAGCCAAAACTGCTGGAGCCGCGAGGAAACGCACAGCAATGAACATCTAGCTAAAGCGGCTAAAATAGCCAAGACAGTTATTATGGGCTCAATTCATGAAAAAAAAAAGAAGAAAAAACGTAGCTTCATGAATGTATTTTTCCCTTCATTTCAGATAACCATCATGCTTTGAGGCCTCAGGCAGGCTGAATGTGGCGGAACGTTGAGGAAGCTGCTGATCTCTGATCTACTGGCCGCTGATGAAGCTGTTAAACAGCTGATCTACTGACAGGACACTGCGACCAACGAGTCCAGCGATAAACTCTAAATAACACATTTCAATAATTTCCTTCATGAGGAGTTTGGCCTTTTTCCCAGGAGACAGGAAGTGCTGGGATTACTGAACGACACGTGAAGTGATCTGAAAACACTCATGATCGGGTCTGTTCTCACATCTTAAAGCTTTCAGACCTGCTGCTCCTGTTGATCTCAGAGACTTTTCTGCAGCTGGATCCTCACAACTTTTATTTGAGGACTTTCTGAATGACCTGTGATTTTCCTCAGACTTTGACTTTTAGATGTTTCTGCAGTGATGCTCGCATCTGAGAGGAAAACTTCCTGCAGAGTTTGGAGGAGATGAGTGTAAATCGGATAAAAAAAAAATAAATCTTGAGAGCTCTGCAGTACGATCAAATTGTTGCAAACCAAAAGAATTCTTTTTGGAATGCTGGAAGACGTTCTGTCAGCTTTGACCGACTCATATTTCGTTCCTCCACTGGAGATATTTTCATGATTTAAGATGATAGCCGTGCGGTTTTAGTTCCTCACTAATTATTTATGAGGGAGCAAAAGACTGTTGTCAATCAGCCTATAAAGTTTTAATGGCCGGAGCTCGGTAAACAAGGTGCGACGGGTGCGTTCCTCACCGGGGCGGCTTCCTCCTGCAGCCGGCGGCTCGTATGAGCAGTTTAACGGCAGAGGAAGTGACAGAAAACATCAGATCCTCAGATTCCAGCTTCAACGCTGACATTGTGTTTTCCTCGTTTGTCTGATTTCTGATCTTCTTAAAACGATGTGTCCTGTAATCACAGCACCCATAAAGCAAATGATAAACAGGATTTACACATATTTCTCAGTTACAGTTGTAAATAACACCTGGCAGCGTGGGACGGAGGGATAGCGCCAGATATTAGGAACCCTCAGACACAAATTGAGAAAAATATCCAAGTTAGACACATTTTTAAGTGATGAATGGTGAAATATGCACAGTTTCCATCAGCGCTGCACTTCTCCCAGGCACACAGTGTGACTTTGAAAAATTGACCTTTAAGAGGAGAACGGGTCTGAAACTTTCCACGATCTGACTAATTTATCACAATTGTCGACTTGGTTCCGCTGTGATTTGTGAGATATTATTTTACTGAGATATTCTACACACTGCAGACTTTGAAATGTGGTGAAACGAAGATCTGAGGAGGCCTTCGACACTCGCCGGCGCGACACTTCAGACGCCGACTTAAATGCAGTTTTGGCTTCTGTTTTAAAAGCGACGTTATTAAAAGTGCGCAGTGTGATCTGACGTGTGCGGCGTGACGGCGGCGGCGCCGTGTGGGAGCAGGCTCCGGCTCTGTGTGCTCGTACTCACAGGGACTACCAGTGCAGAACACAAATTATGTTTCCTGTGTTGTAGTCAATTATGCCGGGCTTCCTGTGCGCCGGCTGAACAGCCACTCCATATATTCCAGCAGAACAGCAGAAATATGATGTGGGAGCGGGGCGGCTGACGGGTATTAATGGCAGCCACTGCAGCAAGGCGGCAAAAAAAAAAAGAAAAAAAAAAAAGGAAAAGGAGAAAGTCTGGCTACACTGAGAGTTTTCAGGGGGACAAATCAGAGCAGAGCGTTCCCATAATGAATGGACCTGCAGTGTTTGATTCACACCGACCTGCATCCTCACAGGAAACAGCCGGATTATCACACACACACACACACACACACACGCACACACACACACACACACACACACACACACACACACACCAGCCAGTCTGGACACCACCACTCACATGAAGCCAGTCACTCAGTCTGATGTTCGTGTTTTCTTTCCTTTTATATTCCGATGGTTCCGTTTTTCCTCTTATTCTGGAGACGCTTCAGGCTTCATGTCTACTTCTGAACTTTTTATTTCATTAGTTATTATATTTATATAGGTGAGGCCATATTTTACACACCTTTATTTTATTTATGAGAAATTTATTTTGATTTTCTTGATGCTTGATTGTGTGTGTGTGTGTGTGTGTGTGTGTGTGCGTGTGTGCGTGTGCGTGTGTGTGTGTATGTGTGTGTAAATAATTATGAAATTATTATTAATAATACGAATCTAATACTCCTAATATGTTGTATTATTCATAGGTTATTGCACACACACACACACACACACACACACACACACACACACACACACACACACACACACACACACACACACACACACACACACACACACACACACACACACACACACACACACACACACACACACACACACACAATTATATGTTCTGTTGGAAATATATGAAGGGGTTAAAAAGTGACATATTTAAATAACATTCAGCCCGTGAATCTACTGAATGTTGAAAACATGAATTTGAGCTGATTTATCGGTAGACCTGATCCGCTGAGCTTCACTGCAGAGCAACCAGCCACGGCGGTTTATTTCCTCCATGATGAGCGGCGTCTTCTCGTCACGTTAAAGCTGGTTTCTGTTTCTTATCTGAACTTTGGCACCGACTCGATCCAAAGCAGCTGAAGGGACACTGATCACCTGAACACTGATGATTCATTCCAGGGAACGAGGGCTCTCTGAATAAACCGTATTCCAACTCAAGTCTACATCCTCTTTACCAGAATTTTCACTCTCAGTGATAACTGCAATTGACTGTGTTCACATTTAATATAATTATAAATTTTCTGCAGGGTCAGCATTTTCCCGTATTTTAACAGCTAGGGTTACAGGGTGACCATAACCGGACATCTTCTCTTAATGATTTCTGGGGGGTTTTCTGAAAACCCCGAACATGGCTGGTTCTCCCTGCTGTTGCTCTGCAGATCAGTGGTATCTATAGCTGCACTGGGCCGCCGCCGCCGCCGCCGCCGCCGCCATGGCTGTGCTGTACCGTGTGGAGCATGCAGCCTGCGTCACGACGGGACGGAGCCTCCACTGCTTCATCACATCAGACAGAAAACGCTCCAGGAAATAAAGAAACCCCCTCTGCTCTGCTCTGCTCATGTTCTGTCTGCAGCGACGGAGGAAAGATCAGCTCTGCAGCAGAATGTGGACAGACGAGGAAGACGAGCAGGACCGAGGGAGGAAGACGCTGCCTCTCCTGTTTCTGTCATTTTCAGACATTATTTCTATTTTTATCAGAACAAATAAAAGAATGGCTGACCTCTTTTTGTTGTTGTTGTTTTTGTTAAACGAAGCTTCTGAGGAATTATTTATGTTTTTGAATAAATGTGTTTCTGGCCAATAGGAAACCTCTTCTTTACTTTTGGTTATTTCCACTCACATCACAGAGATTTTTCCCTTCAAACAGAAAAGGAAAATTTTAAATGATTGCCTGGTTTATAAAGCTTCTTTGCCATCTTCAGGTATCTGTGGGTAATGTTGCATTGTGGGTATCATGTCCTCTTTTGGGTTTTCAGAATATGGTCACCCTATAATTTTATAGATACTAGTAGTTTATTCTCTTTTTCAGAACACCATTAATCCCGTGCTAAATAAACTGAACTGAATTAAAGTTTTACTGTTAGCTCGTTACTGAGGTTTGACTGGGGCGCCTGCCGGCGGCCGCCTCCTCCCCGCCGCCCTCGCTGGGCAGCCCGGCGCTCCCGGAGCGCTGTAATGCGGCTCTGACATGCTCTCTGCCTTCTTTGTGGGGATTCACCGGAATGTGGAGCTGCACAACAACAGCATGTGCACGTTACTTATCGGGCCACGAGCACAAGCTCCCTGCAGCTTCCCAACAAAGCTGACTTAGCAAAACCCGCCTTGAGCCCATTTCCTGTGAAAAGACAACGCTGCCGACGCGGCGCGCGAGCGGCTCGCCTCCCTCACCTGCCAGTGCAGTGTTTTCACCATATGGCGCCGGTGTGACTCCTGCCTGTTTTGCCTAGCAGCTGTCCTGAATGTTGACCAAATGGGCTATTTGTTTCACACAAGTAAGCATCACTATTTACCAAATGGTATTTCCCTGCTTGCCGGGCTCCAGCGGGGCTCGTTCAGCCACATCAGGCCTGTTATCGGACCTATCATCAAGGCCGAAGCGTTTCCACGCTGCGCTTCAGTCAATGGAGCCTGTGAAAAGACAGGCTTCTCTGCCTAACAGCTTGCACCAGGCAATCTGTACTATCACACACACACACACACACACACACACACACACACACACACACACACACACACACACCGAGGCAATCTGTGCTATCTATTAGCTGAGAGCTGAGGGTAGTCTATTCCCCACGCCCTGAACAGTACTCTCCTCCTCAGACGTCTTCTCAGATTCAATCAATAGCAGCTAGCTCACCACAGAGAGGGTCGTGTGTGTGTGTGTGTGTGTGTGCGTGTGTGTGTGTGTGTGTGTGTGTGTGTGTGTGTGTGTGTGTGTGTGTGTGCGTTCTCGTATTTCTATCCTTGTTGGGGCCAAATGTCCCCACAAGGATAGCAAAACGTGGAACGACGTGCCTTGTGGGGACCTTTTTCCGGTCCTAAGTAGGAGAAACAGTGTTTTCTTGACCATGTTGTTGTTACTGAAAAAAGTAAAAGTGCAAAAACATTTCTTTAGGGTTAGGCTTTGTTGTGGTGTGGGTTAGGGTTAGGGTAAGGGTCAGGGTTAGGGGCTAGACATGAATGGGAGTCAATGGACGGTCCCCACAAGGATAGAAATACAAGACTGAGCGTGTGCGTGTGTGTGTGTGTGTGTGGAGCCGGTGGGGGGATACAGGTGGAGAGATGGAGTGAAGGCTGGATTGAGACGGAGTGATGGTCCAGGCAGAGGATGAGGAATGCTGATGCTGCTCCCCCATCACAGGATGTCTAACCAGAACACCGTCCTCCAGACCGCTCACACACACACACACACACACACACCGCTCTCTCTGCGTGACGCTGTTCCGCTTCAGACTCTACTGTATACACATTTTATAAATCCAAAAACTGGCACAAAATCGTGTTTACTAAAATATAAATATTAATGTTTCCAGGTTTCCACAGAGGGCTGAAGTCTCTATTTACCAGACCGGATCAGGGAAAGGAGTATTGTTTTATTTTTTTGTTGTTTTGTTTTATATATAAATATGTATATATATACATATACATATATATATATATATATATATATATATATATATATATATATATATATATATATATATATATATATATATATATATATATATATATATGTACATATTTATATATGTATGTGTACGTATATATATATATATATATATATATATATATATATATATATATATATATATATGTACATATTTATATATGTATGTGTACATATAAATATAAATATAATATATATATATATATATATATATATATATATATATATATATATATATATATATATAATATAAATATATGTATGTATGTTAGTGCTGAGCAACGATTAAATTTCTTAATCGCGATTAATCTCACTATGCGCAAAATACAATAATGAATTAAAAAGTACTCTGTCATGATCATCCTGCTTCCAGCCGGGGACAGACTTTTTTTTTTTGGCAAGAATTTTGCACGAAGCATAATTTTACAATAATAATTTTACAATTCATCAAATATGATTCTTAATAACTTAAAATACCAAGTCTTTACCAAGATTGCCACCCCCCAACACACACATACACACACACACACACAACACACACACACACACACACATACACACACACACACACACACCACCAAGAGCAGAGCAGATGAAAAATGGAAGTTTCTTATGAGGCTACTTCCTCAAACTTCATTCTATCTCCGACCCTCAGACAGAGAAGACAGGATACATTCAGTCACGCCGAATTGAGCCTCATACTGACCTTTATTTAGCCAGATTGTGTGTTGAAGGGAAATCTACTTTACTTTGTGTGTTTTCAGCACCTGAAAAAGGCGAAACGCTGAAACGTTGCACCGGCAAAACACATGATTTAAGTTTCATTTTCATTTTTTTCATATTTGCGCTCCTTTTTTCAGTTTGTGCCTCATGCCAGCCTTTTCCTCGGGATTTCTCTGATAATTCGGCCAAGTTCAATATGGCAAATAATGAGGAATGAAGCGTGTTTCAGCGCTAAAAGCTGTGTGGTTTTTGAGGCTCGGCTGGAGCGGTGTGGGACTGGAGCAGGACAGGCTCGGTTTGTTCACCCCCCCCACAGCGTTATTCAGCCAGGCTGGGCCAGGCATACAGCCTCACTAAAATATATATTAAAGTGAATTGCATAGCTTGCATGTAGACCCAGCTCCCAGACCCAACTTTGAAAAGCAGAGATTAATGCGACATTTTTTTTCTCGCCCGATAAGATTCTCGCGACAACGCAGCACGTTACCACCCAGCTATAATATATGTATATATATATATATAATCTCATTAAATTGCTTGTTTTCTTTTGCTTCATTGCTATGAATACCTTCGACGAATGAAATGTGTTTTACAGAACGTGGTTCAAACCCCAGGCCAGTATGTTCACTCTGTCAGTGCAGCTGTACGTCGACGACTCTTCACTGTGAGGGAACAGCCTCACTGATGTGGACTGTCTTACAGTCGGTCCACATGCCTTTTCACTAAAACATTCAGCATGAAATATTTCAGTTCAAATCAATATTGTTTGATTTGATTTCACCACAACTGGAACTCTGAGTCAAAGCACAGAAAGAGGTTGAAATGGAAGCCAATGAGAGATGGAGAGATGGATGGTAAACCAACGGCAGCAGTCCATGGTAGCTTCTAATACATTCATACTTTGGTAGAATGAGCTTATAGGAAACCAACCCCAGACTAATTGGATGACTTTTGATAGGATTCAACAAAATGACGTCTTTAGAAACATGCGAATGAGAGCAGTGCTTCATTAACATGGCCGGTCGCTGTGCTGAGCAGGTCTAGAGGCGTCCAAAGTGTTGTTCTGTCTGCTGTGGGAATCAGAGGCAGATGAAATGTGCACGACTCTAATCAGTGGCAGTTAGAAGCTGGTGTGGAGAGCGGTCAGAGCCGGTTTCGTGCCGTCGATAGCGTGCACGCCGAGTCCCACAGCCTGCGGTGTTAAACTGATGCTCCACTCCTGTAGTCTTCCATTAAAATGCCTCATGAGGTGACTGCTACATTTCTTGACCCCGGCAATATTTTGGCGCAGGTTTGGAGACCTCTCGTCCCCCGTGTTGTGCATTATTAAAGAGCTGTCACTGCAGAAAGTTACAGCTGCTCCCGTCCTCTGTGCACAATATCACGCCTCTGTCTGACAGCTGCATTTGGCAATAATACACAACGATACGCTGCGCGGCGTGAGCAGGGTTTCACTTTTTAATAAGGGAATGCCAGGTATCTGAAAATGTCTTTATGAAAAGACAACGGGAGAATAATGTGTTAAGGTGACAGTCCTTGAAAAGCCATCGCATGTCGTCTGGGATTTGAATGTTGGCCCTCAGAAAGAGAATAAATTCGTCGTTTTGTAATGTCAAGCTTGGTGGTGTGAACCGCTGCTCGTCCGTGAGTGGAAGTGAACGGTTGGTCTGCAGCCGTGGGAGTGCCTGGCTCGTCTTACTGAACGCACGAAGCTTCTGCAGTGCTGGAATCCACCATGCATGGAAATATCACTGGGTTCCCAGGCGGTGAGTGGATCAGAGTAGATCAGACTGTTTCTCTATCAGGAAAACGGATTTCTGGTTCATGAGCTGCAGTTTGAAGCTGACAGACATTCTGTAATGTCCTCCCACGTCTGGATGATAATCTGATGGCAGCACAGTGTGTTGGACATTCAAACTGGTGTTTTCACTACATGGAGCATGCTCAATGTGTGTTCTTGCTTTTAAACTTTTAAGTACATAAATGTTAGTTTGACTGTAACAATAGAGCAGACGTGTTCAACTGAAAACGGTTGACTTTTCAGCATGTTTGAGCCAGAGATACTTTTAAATGGATCAAGGTCTCCAAAGAGAGATGATCGCAAGAACCAGACTTCTGCCGGTGGAGAAGCAGGTGATTCATCTCTGAAAGGCTGCACGCCCGACACGTTCTCCGTGGTGGAACTGCAGCGATGCTACCAGATCGCAAACTCCTCCTCCTTCAAAACAAACATGTTTCTGACACTTCCTCTCAGAAGGAGCATCAGCTGGAGGAGGAGGAGGAGGAGGAGGAGGAAGAGTCCCTGTCTTCAGTGTCTCGGTGGTGATGGTGTTATGGGAGATTTTGTGCTGGATGTTAGATGGAGCATCAGTTGCAGACAACAATCCCATCAAGGCACGTTTTCCATCAGACCATCCTGTTTTGACTTTATTTTAGCTTCCTGCTTTGAAAATAAAAAAGCTTAAAAAGCTTTTAAACTAGATATAAGCACATTTTGCAAACTTCCATCTTTTCAAACCCAGCTGAACAGAAAGAGGAGATATATATTTAGTTCATGGTGAAATATTGAGGGGGCAAAGGATCACATTACCTGCTTTTCATTTCTCTTTTTTTTCCTACAACTCACACTGAGAACTCAGTGACAGTCCAGAACTCGTGCAGGGTCTAACGCTGACATGAAGCGATCTGAATTCCACAAAAGTGCCAAAAGTCTCACACATTCCAGCGTCTTAAATGACGATCTGTGCTTTTTATAAAGTGGCTCAAATAGTGAAGACAGAAAAACCTCAGGTAATCGAAGGATGTGTTTTAAAGTGTTTCTCTCCATGTTAGCATGGCGCTAGCTAGCACGCCGCCTTTCAGTCAATGTCAGCTGGAGCGGCGCCAGACGCCGTGACCCTCGTCACCATGAGATGCTCAAGAAAATGGACGGATGAATACATGTATAAAACATGCAGAGCATAAATGTATTAAAGCACAGCATATGCACATATAGAATTAAATGTAAACTAGACATGAATAGAAATCAATGCAAATTCATGTATATTATTTGTTTACGAAAACGTATAAATTAGCATAAATATGTGGCGTTTCATATCGTGAGGGTAAAGGGTGTGAACCGGGTGGAGGGCCCTTATTTTCTGCATGAATTGGTGCTCCAGACTGCAGCCGAGGCTCAAGCACAGGAAAACAACACAAACACAACGTGTCTGGAAGGATTCCACACTCACTGGTCCACGACTGCATTTATCAGACGCAGGATCTGAACGTTCGCCGCTCCAGCGCAACACGACGGCGGACTGCTGACGTGCTTTTTGCTGCTTCAGCATTTTCCCCTGATCATAACTGATCAGTCACACGCCCTCCAGAGCGCTCACACACATTAGGGACAGATTTTCTGTGTGGAGGTTGCATGTTTTCCCTTTGCCCGGGATTTTCTTTTATACTTCAGTTTTGTCCCGGTCCAAGTGGAAATAAAATTTCAATAAAAAAAAACCAACAATGCACTTTGATCTGAATTGACTTGGTTTTATATGTTGCTGCATGTTTGTGCATCACAAATGAGGTTTTCTTAAATATTTTGAGGCAACAAAAATAAAGGTGTAAGACTACAAATGTAATGGAGAAAATCAAGTTTAAACATTTTGACAGGAACATTTAACACGTGAAAAAAACGATTGTCAATAAAATAAAATAACAGACGAACCAGAGAGGAATAAACTCTTGTTCTGGTGTTTTAAAGAAAGGGCAGCTGTCAAAGTCAGTGATAAGGTGGAAACATAAGCACGTCTCGTGTGTGTCAACATGCTGAGCAATAAATCTCAATCTGTCTGAGATGGGATGCTTGACTTTTATCCACCTTCAGTGAATATCAGACATCATTAGTCTTTTACACCTCTCAGATTCTGCTCATTCAGCTCAGAGTAAACAGAAGAAAGTGGAGCGGTCTTCACCTTGGACTCAGAGGAGGTCAAGACGATACGGGAGGACCGCCTCAAACCCACGCTTTCATCTCAGTGGGGGAAATTTACCATTTAGACTTCATATAAATGATAATCAATGATCTGCTGAAGGGCTGCGTCTGATAAATCAGCCCCATTTTATTTGATAATCTAAAAAACTGAATCTCCAGACGGCTCGTCTCGGAGCTGTTGTTTTGAAGACAGTGTTTCTCCTGAGCTCGGGCTTCTGGGTGCTGAAGTCGGCCTCATTGTTTGGGTTGCTGGAGCAGCGGCGGGCTCCGGGAGCCGGGGCCCAGACCCAGGCGGCCCTCAGGATACGCCGTCCTTTGGTGAAACCGCAGCTCTGGCACGGCGCTAACAGATGTTTACATGTACACAAATGAGGCACAGCAGGTTCCCTGTGAATGGCGGCCAACACGTTCAGTGTGGCTCGGCGTCGGGTTTCTGCAGCAATACTGAGGGAACAAATTAGCTTTCTCCCCACTTCCAGGGGAACCTGGCGTTGAGGCCATAAATACTGAGAGGACGAATCTCCTGCGGCTTCCAGCACATTAAATGGAACAAGACCGGCTGAACTCGGGCTCACTGGGTCAGCGGAAACGTCCCCGCTTCTCCTCGCGGACAGAATCGTTTCAGGAACTGCTTTTCACTTCGAGGTGTTTTCAGTCGGCGCAGCAATTATTACAACGTCACGACATCACATCCACCGAAACAGCTTTCCTCTCAGGAAATCAGTTTGACCCTGCAACACCGCAACCAACTCATCAAGGAGAGGAGGAAGATGCTCTATAATCTGATGTTAGAGGAGGAAGATGCTCTATAATCTGATGTTAGAGGAGGAAGATGCTCTATAATCTGATGTCAGAGGAGGAAGATGCTCTATAATCTGATGTCAGAGGAGGAAGATGCTCTATAATCTGATGTTAGAGGAGGAAGATGCTCTAAAATCTGATGTTAGAGGAGGAAGATGCTCTATAATCTGATGTTAGAGGAGGAAGATGCTCTGTAATCTGGTGTTAGGAGGAAGATGCTCTATAATCTGATGTTAGGAGGAAGATGCTCTAGAATCTGATGTTAGAAGAGGAAGATGCTCTATAATCTGATGTCAGAGGAGGAAGACACTATGTAATCTGGTGTTAGGAGGAAGATGCTCTGTAATCTGATGTTAGAGGAGGAAGATGCTCTATAATCTGATGTTAGAAGAGGAAGATGCTCTATAATCTGATGTCAGAGGAGGAAGATGCTCTATAATCTGATGTTAGAGGAGGAAGATGCTCTAAAATCTGATGTTAGAGGAGGAAGATGCTCTATAATCTGATGTTAGAGGAGGAAGATGCTCTATAATCTGATGTTAGAGGAGGAAGATGCTCTGTAATCTGGTGTTAGGAGGAAGATGCTCTATAATCTGGTGTCAGAGGAGGAAGACGCTATGTAATCTGGTGTTAGGAGGAAGATGCTCTATAATCTGATGTTAGAGGAGGAAGATGCTCTGTAATCTGGTGTTAGGAGGAAGATGCTCTATAATCTGATGTTAGAAGAGGAAGACGCTATGTAATCTGGTGTTAGGAGGAAGATGCTCTATAATCTGATGTTAGAGGAGGAAGATGCTCTGTAATCTGGTGTTAGGAGGAAGATGCTCTATAATCTGATGTTAGAAGAGGAAGATGCTCTATAATCTGATGTTAGGAGGAAGATGCTCTAGAATCTGATGTTAGAGGAGGAAGATGCTCTATAATCTGATGTCAGAGGAGGAAGACGCTATGTAATCTGGTGTTAGGAGGAAGATGCTCTATAATCTGATGTTAGAGGAGGAAGATGCTCTATAATCTGATGTTAGAAGAGGAAGATGCTCTATAATCTGATGTCAGAGGAGGAAGATGCTCTATAATCTGATGTCAGAGGAGGAAGATGCTCTATAATCTGATGTCAGAGGAGGAAGATGCTCTATAATCTGATGTTAGGAAGAAGATGCTCTATAATCTGATGTTAGAAGAGGAAGATGCTCTATAATCTGATGTTAGGAAGAAGATGCTCTATAATCTGATGTTAGAGGAGGAAGATGCTCTATAATCTGGTATTAGGAGGAAGATGCTCTATAATCTGATGTTAGAGGAGGAAGATGCTCTATAATCTGGTGTTAGAGGGAGGAAGATGCTCTATAATTTGATGTTAGGAGGAAGATGCTCTATAATCTGATGTTAGAGGAGGAAGATGCTCTATAATCTGGTGTTAGGAGGAAGATGCTCTATAATCTGATGTTAGAGGAGGAAGATACTCTATAATCTGGTGTTAGAGGGAGGAAGATGCTCTATAATTTGATGTTAGGAGGAAGATGCTCTATAATCTGATGTTAGAGGAGGAAGATGCTCTGTAATCTGGTGTTAGGAGGAAGATGCTCTATAATCTGGTGTTAGTAGAGGAAGATGCTCTATAATCTCGATGTTAGAGGAAGATGCTCTATAATCTGATGTCAGAGGAGGAAGATGCTCTGTAATCTGGTGTAGGAGGAAGATGCTCTATAATCTGGTGTTAGAGGAGGAAGATGCTCTATAATCTGGATGTTAGGAGGAAGATGCTCTGTAATCTGGATTTTAGCTGAAGTTGAGGATACAGTTTTCAGCTGTGTTGTACTAATGTCTTTGATAGGAATGGATTTATGTAGAGTGACAGGAAGAAGAAGCAGCCAAAAGAAAAAGCAACCAAACAAAAAGCAGATTAGACGATGCTGAACACTCCCTCTAATCCTGTTTGCGTTGGCTGGCTGCACATTGAGACCATAGAATATAACATCTACAACTTTGTCTCCACGGAGCATCACCGACTAAAAAATATGGAAGAAATCAAGCTTGTATTCCTGCATTTAATCCATCCTTTCTCTCCAGAGGATCAAACTGGGCTTATTATACTTCCTGCACAGAGCGCAGTATCAAAGGAGCGAGGAGTCTGATCTCCATCAAAAAGAATAAATGCACAGAAGAATTCATAAACATGTTCCAGGATTTATGTATAAAATGCATGATTTCTTTGATGAAATCAAATGACCCCTTGGATCTGAAGATTTGTGGCTAAAATCGGATTCTTTTAAAAACACTGCACAATATCCAGTTTCCTGGCTGAAGATAAATGCTTGAACATCAAGAATTACAAATAGTTTAGATCAAATCTTTGAATAAAAGTCTAATAAAGATCTGAAAGCAGAGTTATTTGCGTGTTAGTGAAAAGCATTTGTGCACCATGGCTTTCAGGGAGGTAGAAATGTTTTAAGACTCTGTGCATTTCTTCTTTTCTCTCCACAGAAGAAAATGGCGACTCAAAGAAAACTGCTGCCCCGAGCAACCTCCGATTGAAGCCTACGACTGCCCATCTTCATGTTAAAGGAAGTCGCTCCGCACGAAGACGAAGTGTTGATAATTTCTCTGCCCACAAGAAGGGAAAAGAAAGAAAGAAAGAAAGAAAGAAAGAAAGAAAGACAGAAAGAAAGAAAGAAAGAAAGTCTGCTTTCTAGCCCAAGAAAAGAAGAAAAGACTCCACTCTGCCAGCAGAGTGCTTTTGCCGCCTGCAGCATGAAGTGAAATGTGAAAGTGAAGCCTGCTTCTGACTGAGTGGCCCCTGCAGCCGCTCCAGCCCGGTCCTGCTGACTGCGCCGCGGTCCGACGCCGAGCCGCCCGGCTGCCGCTAATGAGCAGACTTTCTCCTCGGGTGCTGTGCTTTCTGCTCTGATCGTACAAACAAATCAAAAGTCTGCAGCAGAACGAACTCTGCAGGAACACCTCTGCATCTTCTCGTAAACTTCCTCCAGCTGCAGCGGCGGAGCCGGTAGACCCTCGGTACGGCGCGTCCCCGGCCGAGCGCACGAGCCGACAACTCACCCACAGATACATCATCATGGCTGGACGGCTGAGCGCTTCCCCCTGCAGCACCGACGACAGCGAGCGAGACTCCTCCTTCACTTGGTACACAAGTTGTGCAACCTGCAGACTGCGTCTCCCTCCGTCAGCAGCTCAGCATCACACTGCCGCCGGGCGCCAGCCTCGCTTCACCCCGGAGCACGCTCGCCTCGCCGGGAACTCTCTCTCTTCCCTCTCACAATCCCGCTTAGCCGCCACTTCTCTACAAGAGTGTGTGTGTGTGTGCGTGTGTGTTTTATTAGGCGTAAGTGTTTCAGCGTGTAGGTGTGTGCGTGTGTGTGTGTGGATGAGCGAGAGAGAGAGTAGAGGGATGGAGAGAGAGAGAGAGAGAGAGAGAGAGAGAGAGAGGAGAGCCTAATGACTAAATCTACTCTATGCAGCAGGAGGCTATGGTACACCACCGCACAATGAAAGAGTGAATACTAGAGAGAGGAGGGAGGCACACATGCTCTCTCTCTCTCTCACACACGCACACACGCACACGCACACACACACCCAGCTGTAGTGTAAATAGCTGTTCGTAGCTGTATAAATCTCAGAGAGTCACAATTAATGTAATTTTTAAAGTGATGAATGGAAACATTCTGGTGTTTGCCGTTTAATAAAGGAGTGTTGCTGCAGCTGCTGGATATCAGCCAACAGGGAGGCTGTTTTTAGAACAACTTTATGAAAATCTCCTGCTGAAGTCGCTCTCATAATGAAAGTTGTTAACTGAGGTGAACTCCTCTCGGCGCCGGCTGCCATTTGTTGGGAGCTTTCAGGGGAAAATACCCTCCGCTGTTCCATATCCTGCTAATCTATATCTTTTACACAAGTCAACACACGGGATCAGATTTACAGGTTTGTCTTGTTTCTTTAAAGTAGCCACTGCGGGTTAAAGATGATCAAGAAACAGATCGATGTGTGGAACCTCTGTTATAATAAACAGTGAGAATTACCTTAAATTAACTTTCAGCAACATGAAGGACTGATTTAAAAGGGTTGGGTATGTGTGTGTGTGTGTGTGTGTGTGTGTGTGTGTGTGTGTGGAGACCTTTCTTCAGCTGCCCCTCAATGACGTTTATCTGTAGATTTTCCAGGAGCTATTCCGGGGTGTCTTCGTCGGTCTCTTCATTAATCAAAGTTCTTTGGAGATTGTTGTTTTGTTGTTTGCTTTTCCTCACAGTTTGGACTCATAACTCACCAGGAGTTTTCTTCTTTGTTGCCACATTTGATTTCTTTTTGCTTCATTGTTCTGATAAGTTCACATTTCTTTCTTTCAGCACTATTTGAATACTGAATGCTGTTTGGGTGTGATGTGCACACTCGGAGCACAGAGCTCTAAATATTTGCAGGAGCATGTAATATGTGTTTTTTTGTTTTTTTGTTTTTTTGCAGGATCTTAAGTAATTCTGCTCCATTTTTGTCAATGGCTGATTTAAAGGCTGATGAATGACTTTGATTGGGCAGTGCTGATCAGTCTTTCGGCTGCAGTGTAAAACAGACCCATTTTCTGCATTTATCACAAGTTGCACTGTTTATGTCAAAGTATTCTCTGTGCTTGATAGTTTGAGGATATAAGGAGGACTGCGTGAGCATATGTTGCAACACTTTGGTGCAGTTGATGCTGAAACTCTTTGCATGAAGGCAAATGTTTTCACTGAAACACATCCAAGGAGTCTGACACTTCAGCCGCCTAAAGTCTCATGAAACCGTGCTTTCAACCCTTCCACCTTAAATTTCATCACATTTCAGACTGCAGAGTATCTCTCACCCAACGGCAGGAAATCTGTTGGGACCCCTCGTACCTGATTGGGGAAAACCTGAGATAAGCAGGCTTATTTCACTTATTTATTAATATTTGACTTTACCAGTGAAATATCAACGAGACAAAGAATCTATTTTTCAAGAGAGTCCCGGTCAAGAAACGCAGAAAATCATGGACTGTTTCAAAACATACAAGAAAAACTAACATTCTGTTTGGACAGGAGACACAGAGGCAACGTCTGAATTCTAAGAGTCTACCAGAGGTGGTGAGTGGGGTGGAAAAGGAAATGCATGAAACATGAAGTGGCATGGCAGCCAGGCTGCAGCACTGGAAGATGCAGGCTGAAGAACGAAGGATCCAGCTGGAGAGCAGAGGCAGGCCGTCCACGTGAGTTTGCAGCGACTGATGAGTTCCTGTTGTTGAGGCTTGAAGCCTGACATGAATCTGGAAATGACTGAACTTCACCGGAGAACCTCGAGAGAAGGAAGTGAAGTTACCGAAGTGACTGGCATGCAGGGAGCATGGAGGAGAGCAGCGGCTGAGGGCTGCAGCCTGAGGACGGGAAGACGATTTTGTCCCGACTGAGGACGGAGAGCGTCAGATTATCTTATGTCTCATGAGATTATCCTGTGGTGAAGAGTGAATTAGTCCGGTAATCAGCTCTGAAACTGTTCAGGGCCAACAGTCAGAAATGTTAAACCTATTCAATACTTCCCCTTACTGAGTTTAGACTTCTGTTCCCCAAGCACCTCACTTCAACACACCAGCAAATGTGCTGCAAACACAGAGGCTGCAGGTGGGTGAGGCCTGGAACACGAGGAGGCATTCCCATCATGCACCACAGTCCAAACTGCAGCGAGAGCTTCAGACGCGCCACCTGCTCAGGTGAGGAGACGGTGACAAATCCCGAGGTTGGAAATCGTCTGCGACACACCGAGCGGCCCCTTGCTGCAGCAGAAGCTCCGGACGTTGGGTTATTTTCAGCAGCAGACATTAAATGTCCCGTTAAGGTCGCGACTGCTGGAAATGACTTTGCCCTCACGGGAGCACGTGCCGTTGACAAAACCCGATTCTAATAATGGATGATTAAGTCAAACGGACCAAAATAACCATTTGACTTCCTAACTGATGAAACTTGGGCTGAACTTAATGAGTGAATCAGTCATCAGACTGACCCCCAGCGAGCCGACAGCTCAGCCCAGTGAGCGTTCATTAGGACAGGACGCTCCGGGAGGGGGGCGAGGGGAGCCGGAGGGCCACTTCACCGAGACAGAGCGTCTTATCTATGAGCAGAGTCATCCCGTTCTGATCTGAAGAGGTAAGGATAGGAGCAAGGTGGCCGGTGGCCGAAGGGCCTGGGCTTTCCCGGAGCTCAGGGCCTCCATTTGGCCGGGGGCGGCCCTGTGGAGTGGTAATTAGCCACCCCTGTTTGGGTGATTCAGTCTGGCTGAGAGGGCGGCGTAAAAACCCAGTGGGGCACCACGTCTGGGCTCGGCCAGATCGAGGAGTCGTAACGCAGCGTGGTCCAGGGAACGAAACAAAGCCGCTGCTCCGCCAGCAGTGGCGGACATGGAGATCTTACTGTGGAGGATCTATCTGACCGGCTGACGGGTTTCAGATTAAACAGCTGTTTACTGGACTCCTCTGACAACGTCTTCATGCTCCTCTGTGTATTTGAGCATCACTGGAATAATCATGTCATGCATAAAGAAGCAGAAGAATATGGGAGGAAACGGATAAACGGCAGATATTCATGTGAAAAACACCCGACACAAACCGGACATTTTAAAACACTGGATATCTAAACCGGAATGGGAGACATTTCATTGCGGGGATGCTTTGGCACATAATGTTTGTCGTGTTAAAGAAGGAAGGTTAATAATTTCACGGAGATTGCACATCACGCCAGGAGCCTTCAGATTACCGTATCACTGCATAAGGTGACAATTTTCTATGGGATGGCGGGACATGGCGTCCCCTCAATGCGCCTGCTTTCAAAAAAGAAGGGCTGGGAACACTTTGATCGCACTTTGTAGGGTCATGGAAATTATATTTCATGCTGGTCCATGGCCGTAAAAAGAAAATGAGAATAGATGTGATAACATTTTCACATCATGACTATGGAAATAAAAAGTGACAGAAAAACTGACTGTTAAAAAAGCCCCGAAGGGCAAATGACCCACAGATCCAGTCTGAAAGTCTAATCTAGCTGCTTCTCATTTCCCCTTTATCCTGAAGGAAATACTTGTTCATTTCTTTATGGCTGTGGACAATTAAAAAGAAATGAAATAGGCTGGTAGCTCTGTGTAGAGGGGATTGCAATAAGATGCTACGGCATGAATAATAACACTAAGACTGAAGTTTATTTTTAGACCGAAAGTGTAGCCACCATTTAATGAGTTATGCTGCATGGCTTCAAAGCCGACGCAGGCGCTGCTGACTGCTGCGGGAACTGCAGCTAATGCCTCAGCTTTGTGACTGCTTATTGGAAATAAATTGAAATAAATAAATAAATCGTCATCGTTCGCTTAACCCGGCAATGAAACACATGGCTCGTCTCAAAGTCCCACGAGGCGAGAAGTCAGCCAAGAGGCCAGATCTCTGACTCATTAAGTGTGGATATAAGCTAGCTGTACTCAATTTACAAGATTTATAATGAGTCTCCTGGTTCACTTCGACTCTCAAGCCCCTTGTCAAGTCGCTAATGAGACCAAAACATGCTTATCATGCAGATGCTTCAGACCCGTTCCATCAAAACATTCAGTCATTGTGAGGGGCAGCCATGAAAACATGTGCAGACAGAAAGCACAGAGAGGACGCCGGGTCTGGAATCCGGGCTGTCGAGGCCACGACGAGACCACCGGCGCCGCCGCTCCAGGAAGGGGAGCACAACGCGCCGCCATGGCGCATATGGCGACGACATCACATTAGCATACACTGCATGGTGCACTTTATGGCGTTAGCAGTCTGCAGGCGTTCATCAGGGCTGGTAAAGATGCAGCTTGTGGACTAGACGGGGTCCAGCTGAGGGTCCAACCCGGCCCTGCAGGACGGCGACAAAAATGATAACTGCAATTTATAATGAACTGTTGTTGATGTGCACTATAGGTGGAGGTGGAGTGAGGAGGTTCTTGTCTGGCTGACTGTTCCAAGTGTAAAGGTGGAGGGGGGCTCTGGATTCTGGTCTGGACTTGTTTTGGGGGACTCTGGAAGTTCCAGCAGTTCCAGACATTTTGAACGACTTCATGCTCCGTAGATCTCGGGAACCGTTTGGAGACGGATCCCTCCTGTTCCACCGCGACGGCAGCAGTGCAGAAAGCAGGTCCAGAGAGACCTGCAGGATCCAGATCGACTGTGCTGCACAGACTCCAGACCTGGACCCGGCAGAACACAGCAGGCTGACAGCCAAACATTACAAAATCAAAAAAATAACGTCACATGGACCCGACGGGTCCACCGCAGTCTGGAAAACAACGCATGCATTTTCTGAGGTTCATTTACATCATATGATCAATAACTGGACCAGACGGCGTTTCTTTCTGCTGATGTGCTGTTTAAGGCCCGCTGTCAATGAACTCCCGGCGTGTCGGTGATTCACCGACGGCCGGAGACGCTGCAGCTCGCAGTTTCTGCTCCGAAAGAAAGAAGGTCTGCTGTGACTGATGTGTCGGCGTTATTGCCTTCATCTGTGAAACATGATCTGAAGCGCATTCAGCAGACGGCCGGCCGGACGGGAGTGGTCGGACGCAGAGCGGACCCCGAAACGGGCCGAGCACCGAGAATCCGCCTGCATTCTGCTCAAATGACTGCTGACCATCAGCTGCTGCCGAGCCTCTCAGACATTCAGCCAGAACAGACGCCGTCAGCGTTACACCGCCACCCATTCAACGCCGCGTTCTAACGTTTACTACGAGAAGCAAAGGGAGCTTAAAGAAATGTCTGAAACGTTTGTTCTCTGCTCCCATTAACAGTGTGAACAGTATTTTACAACACTTTCTGGAGGTTAAGGGTTAAAGGTTTGGTATCCTGGTGAATTCTTGCCGATAATCCCAGGAGCGCCTCTGATCCCGGCGCACGGCGCTGCCGCTAAACTCCCGTCATTTAATCTGACGGTAAAACGCAGCATCTGGTCCGGCGGCAGGATGAACCCACGGGGCTGTAACACCCCGCTTCCGTCTGAGCCGGGAATCGTTCCACTCGTCTAAAAACAGGATCAGACTGCAGGCTGAAGATACAAACGGCGCCGCTCTCGGGCCTTCTATTCTGAATAAACTGCTCCGCTTGATTTCAGCTGCTGGAGCTGCGATCTGAGGATTCGTCCTGATGTGCCTTTAAAACGCTGAAAATACTGATTCCAACAACTTCCAAGCTACAACCTCAACCCAATGCGAATCATGAACTTCAGACGTCGTCTTAGAACTGCTGTTGCAGGGTGTTAAATATGTGACCCGTGGGCCAATACAGGGCCGGCTGGGATGGACTGGAAACAAGAAGGATGAGGAGGAGGAGGAGGAGGAGGAGGAGTGAAAACTGTCCGGGGAAGAGAGGAAGAGAGGAAGAGAGGAAGAGAGGAAGAGTGCTCTCTCCCTCCAGATTAGATATCGATACACTCATTGGCTGGATCCATATCAGCTGCAGGCCTGTGATTGGTGGCTTCATGACAAGAACGTCTTGTTAAAGACTCCGGAGCCCGCTCTGACTCTCTCTGTGCTTCACTCTCTATTTGTTGCTTTTGTGATAATTTATTAAATAATGTGTAAATTATTGCTTCTCATGATGAATAATTTGGTTTCCATGTGGCTTCATTTAGTCCAGGAAGACATTATGATTGTTATTATTAATCAGGGATGTGCGGTGATACCGGCACATCAGCATCGTCTGATAACAAACTGAAACATCAACATCAGCAATATTTTTTTCTTGTTCTGTGTTTTTAGTGCGGCCGGCGTTAGCGCACCATGAGCGCCTGCTAGCTGCCAAGAGGAGTGTAAGTCACACTTTAAACATGTTTAGCATGTAGCATCGCTCAGTGGAAATAATAATAATGCATCATTATTCACAGTGCTAGCAGTCGTATTCCAGACAAGCCTCAAACTGAAACCCAGGTCCAGTCGGGTCATTTCCAGCCTGTTCATGAAGTTTTTTCATTAAGGATCAATAAACGAGTTGAGTCAGGATTCCTGTTATTCACTGATGTTTTACTGACATCGTGCTGGATGCACCGTTTCTGCTCAAGACAAAAATAAATCACAATAGAAGGGTGATTCATGTATCTGTGTACGTTGTTGGTTTAAGTGGAGGAGTTGGTTTAGTTAGTTAGTTATTTAGTTAGTTAGTTATTTAGTTAGTTAGTTATTTAGTTAGTTAGTATCTTAAACAGTTTATTTTTTGCTGTTTTATTTTGCATTTTGTTTGAGTCCAGAAGAGAAAATACCACACAGAGGGAGCGCCCACTCTCACTGCTTCATCTGGCTTCAAATCCAGAAGAAAAACACCTTATTAACGCAAAGTGCAACACACACACACACACGCACACACACACACACACACACACACACACACACACACACACACACACACACACACACACACACACACACACGCACACACACACACACACACACACACACACACACACACACACTGACGTAGACATACATGATGAGTGATGTCTGAAACTCCTTTCGATTGTTTGATGAACTTTGGAAACATGAAACCAAACTGATGATGAATGTTATCGATTAGCAGGCTCTTGACGCGTCTGTGTGTGTGTGTGTGTGTGTGTGTGTGTGTGTGTGTGTGTGTGTGTGTGTGTGTCTGTACTCACCCTCAGCGGCTCTGGCTCACAGCTCATTAGTTGGCCTGAAACCTAAAGAGAGGAAACAATTAGCTGTTGACGGTGACCGCCAGCCTTAAAAGCTTGTGGGCCACATTACCGCCGACACATTATCGCGCACGCCGCTAACAGACGACACGGCGAGATAAAACCCGGCTGATCTGCACCTTAATGTCTGATCGAAACAATTAGGACACTTTCCATTCATTACAGGGAACTTCTGGTGTGAGAGGAGGCGACAGGTGAGGAGAAGGTCCACAGAGGAAGATCCACCGAATCACACACACACACACACACACACACACACTCTGCCTCCGTCCGTCCGTCCCTCCGTGCATCCGTCCTTGTTTTCTCTCTCATCCAGCTAAAGCATCGAACTCTGACAGTTCAGGAACGTTTTTTTAACTCTGGAGCTGAAAGATGAAAACTGGCTCCAAGTAACCTTGACGTGATTTAAAAGAAGTGAATGACCAGAGACGAGACTTTAATAGTCATCTTCATGTTGGTTTCCGCAGAGAGGAACAGCAACAGACTGAAACCTTAGAGAATTAAAACCACAACATGTTAAATCAGTGAACTCCTCTCTCAGCCTCTCAGGTCTGCAGTAAAACTGACAGTTAATCCATTCATCACAAACTATTCACCAGGTTAACAACGGATTCATTTCAGTCACTGGAATTACTGTGGTTTCAATGTTCTTTATACTTTATATCAATACAGCTACAAACAAACAGCCTTCCTACATGAAACAGCGTCATGTATTTAACTGTTTGGAACAACTGTTGAATTATTTTCATTTTTTTTAATCACAACTTTCTGCATTTGGAAACTCTTTTATCTCTTCACCAAATTCAAACCAGATCAATGAGTTAGAGTTAATAACTAAACGTAATTGACTTCAGCAGTGAAAGCTAATGTCTGGATGACTGTAAAGAGATTTAATCTGCGGCACTCTGCTGAACGACAGGCTCCATCTGGAATACCTCAGAAGGTTTTACATTCAGAAACATGTTATGATTCTTTTTTTAGCTGCTTTCAGTCGTTTCATTCCTCTTCTTCTGTTTTTTAACCAGTTCAGTTCAATTTAATTCAGCTTTGTTAATAAAGCGCCAAGTACAACACGGTCCTTTCTGAGCACTGTAACTCAAAACCCAGCAGCCGGGGCCATTCCAACGTTTTTAAATGTTTGTCTCGTGGTCGATGCTGTTTGCGTCGCAGCTGGAGCTCCGTCTTTGGTCGTTTTACTTTAGCACTTTATTTCTTTAGTTGTTATTAAACTGTTTTATCTCTTTTCTTTAGCTATATATAGCAGTTCTCGATATCTCCGTTCTTCAGCCTTTTTAATGCTGCATTTACTGATTTACTTATTGCAGCTATGCTGTCTTTTGTCATTTATTTATTTTTCCACTCTGAAAATGAGTCTGGTGTGTAAATTTAAGTGCATTAGAAATAATCTAAAACAAGTTTGTTTCCATGTGGTTTGGTGCAGCAGAGGCGGCCGGTGGCTCCAGAGGTCCCCGGCCTCCGTCTGAAACAGGAAGTTGCAGCTTCTCGCCACAGATCTGATCCGGCCACTGTTCAGACCAGAATGAAACAAACCCTCTGAAATGTAAAGACTCCAGGAAACAGAGTACAAATCACATTCAGCGTGATTCATTATTTCAAACCCGGTTTCACTGCGACCGGCGCTCACACACACTCTCGGCGTTAATTTGCTGCCGCTGGAGGTTTTTATCAGGAAGAGAAAACTAAATAAACGGGCGCAGATGAGAGAGGCGTGCAGGAAGTCAGCGTGAACTCTTCAGTGAATGTATTGAAAAAAATGACACAGAAATGCATTTATTAATAAATCCATATTCCTGCAGTCAGAGCACCAATCACACACACACACACACACACACACACACACACACACACGCCGCTGGGCTCTCGCTCTGCACTCTACCTGCTTCTGCAGGAGACATCGGATTACCTGAGGTCATTAATCCTCTTTTCCATTTTAAGAAATGTAATAATTAGCCGTGCTTTATTTTTGCGTTGCGAAGCGCGTGGCGCCGGCTCCTCGCTGCACTAATTAACCCGCACTGAGCGCCTCTGGTAGCGCGTTTGTGGTGCAGTGCGATCCGCTCTGCACCATCCAAACAACAACACGCCGCCGAGGCTTCATTTGCGGAGTGGCTTTTCCAGGCAGACGTTTCCGCCGCGCTTCATCAGTGCTTCTGCTCTGAAAGCGAATCGTTTCTGGTTTCCTGGACTCAGAGTTGGGCCTTCATTGCTCTACTTTACATCAAACTATGGATTTTTTTTTTTTTTTTTTTGCAGGCCGTGCATTATGTGGTTAGCTCGCGTATCAAGACACTTGGAAAGATGACAATATTGTCCTCAGGATTAAAGATGGATGATGATTGTCAACCTGGCTGCTCACAGGCATCGTTTAACACACACCGGCTTCAAAGATTTGGTGTCTTTTCCTTCAGACCTGCCAAAATCAAAGCCTGGACCACTCGGGGCTGCGGTAAATGGGAAGCCGGGAAGCCTCCTTTGTTTCCCTCCCCGATCTCTCCCACTCTGCCTATTACAGGCTTCTTCTGATTTCCCTCGCTTCAGCATTGATTTGGGAGAGAAAAGATAACCATATGAGGATTATGAGAGAGGAGATAATGGGCGGCGGGAGGATGGTGGAAAAATAGTTCTGATTGTACGCTGATGCCTCTCTCCCCAGACAGACATGTTTGAGGATCACAGAGAGATGGCGCTTGACCCGGAGCGAACCTGAGAGGACGGCCGGTCACGGCGAGCCGGCGAAGAGGAGGACTGACCAGTTCTGGCTTCGTTCTCATGAACTGTCCGAAAAATAACCCAGAGGTTTAAAACCAAACCAAGACGGGTCAGAGAGGACAGAGAAAAACCGGCTCACAGCGACTCAGGCTTGTTTTTCCGCCAGTGAAGGAATCCAACTCTCCTGCTTTTCAACCCGCCTCGCCGGAGAGCTGCAGAAACTCACTTCTCTGTATTCTCCGAGCAGAACGTGGTCCAGCTCAAGGACAGAGCAGCAGGACGCACAAAGAAAGAACAGAAGAGAAGCCGGAGCCGACGGCGTTACAGCGGCGTCTCCTCAGGACAGCAGAAGGACGCTCAGCTCAACACGCCATGCTTCAAGTGTCTCCACCGAGAGACGAGAGGAGAAACCAGACTGGCTCCCTGGAACCACGGAGGACACCTCTTCCCAGAATACAGCTCTTCCTTCTCAGAACGGACTGGAATCAGGACATCAACAGAAGACACAGAGACCGTCCGCTCAAGCCAAGGAGGCTAGTTCACCGGATTTATCCAGGGTCAAAGCCGCAGACTGTAGCGGCGAGCTACGTGCTGGCGTCGTCCTGAAGCCCAGTGGACGGGAATGAAAACAGAATGGACCACTCTGGAGTTTAAAACAAAGTCCACATTCATCGGGATCGCATGCGGAGAGTCTCAGTGCGCAGTAAAGAGGACCAATCACAGCCGTCACGGTCGGCTCGCCGCCCCTCGGGTTCTGCGCCCCACCAGAGGCTGCTGGAGCTTCATGTAGCCTCAACACGGCAGGAGGCGGAACAGCCGTCGCTTGTCGTTTGCACGTGGAGCACAGAACAGAGTCCAAACGGTGACGGCTGTAGCTTCACTGTGGAACAAACCAGAACGAGGAAATCAGAGACTGATGTCTGGAAGTGACCTGAACAAACCACAGATGTCTTCTCCTGACACGGCGTCGTCTCAGCGCGTCATTTAAAAGAGAAGTGGAGTGTGAAAGTCATGATTTTTATCAGAACTGAACTTTACGACTGAAAGTTACTCTAAAAATTAAATGTGAAACCACAAAATAAACCATGAAGCAAAACCACCGGATCCACGGGGCTTAGGTGAAATAGTCTTATGAGCCAATATCAGGATTTTTTTTTTTCATTTCGATTTTGAATAGAGTTCCTTTGTTGGTGAAACTTCTGTGTAGTTCCAGTGTTTCAGCCAAAGAGACAGCGGCTGTGCGACCTGAGAGGCTCACAGCTGACTTCCATTGTTGACTTTCCACCATAACTCTGGTTTCTCAGCACTGTTCTCCTTCAGTTTACTGGCCAGAAGGAACACGATTCACTGAAACCAACGCAATTTAATCACAATAAAAATCAGTGTATTTTTTGTTTGTTGCTTGATTTTTTTACTTTTCTCGCTATTTTTGACGATATCAGAGGATATAACGCCTCTGATGTGCCTGTGATCTCCAGGATTGAATAATAATTTGAAATACGGGTGATTCTCAAGACGTGCTTGATGTTTTGACTGGATGTGCTTCATCTTGGTGTTTCCCGTTGTATTCTCACTGTCTCCCTCTCGCGTCAGATGTCTAGCCTCTGCATGCCGTCTCAGTAATTTCCCTGTTCCTCTTGTTTTTATGTGGCGTGCTGCGCGTCTGTCAGCTGTCATTCCGTCTCGTCTGTTGCTCTTGTCAAGACGTTTCTGCCTTTCTAAGTTCTTGTCACTCATCTCTGGTTTTTGATCCCCGCCCGTCTTGATTTCGCCCTTGTCGAGCCCTTTAGTACGTGTTTTTCAACCTGGCCTGAATTCTGGCTTTGATTTCCAGAAAGCAGGCTGATTTCTATTCCCTCCACGGGCGATGCATATCAGTCCTGTAAACTTCACCTTCTCTCATCAGCGACTCCAGTGTCGATTTCAAAGATGACCAACTTTGTGTTAGAGGAGAGCGGAGTTGAGCTTCAGCTGAGCTCCAGACTGAAAGATGCAGATGAAAAGGCGTGCTGTCAGTCCTACATCTGATGACATGCATGTAGCGTTTGAGGCTGAGCATCAAACAGCGCTGGCGTGTTACCATGTCAGAGGCCGGGGTTCAGAGCTCTTCATTCGTTCTGGAGGCAGGTACGGTGGTAAAGTCTCAGGCCGTGTTCCCACCAGAGGTATTTGGCTGGACCTACGCAACTGACGTAGCGGCCCGTGGTGGAGCCGGGAGCCACAGTGTGAACACGTTTTTCACGTTGGGTCGACCTACTTTTGGGTGGAGCCGAGGCCGCTTGGAGGAGGAGGTCCGAGGTCGACCCCGGCTCGATGTAGATGCAGGGAGAACACGGTCGCTCCCCGGGTCGAGCCAACTCTCCTCGTTTGCCGCACTTTGTCCGTGTGAGGCTTCCTAACGACACCTAACTCCATTGTGGGGACGCCGTTTCCTGTTACTCTGAGCGCGCACATCCAGCAGCGGGCAGACCTGGACATCCAGCCAAACAAGTGTTTTTCTGGACATCTGGGCCTAGGGTTGCAAAGGGGCGGAAACTTTCCGGTAAATTTCCAGAAACTTTCCATAGGAAGTTAAGCTGGGGGATTTTGGAAATATTCCAAATTAGAAACTTTCCATGGGAATTGTGGGAATTGACTGGAAACTGTGGGTGATCTAAACAAACTGTATCTTATACAAACATAAATGTACTTTTTTTTTCATAAGCAGACATAAGTGCTGAGCGGCATGACGGTATAACACCGTGTGACGGTGTAAAAGCGTTTACCGGTTGAAATTTTGCCACACCGTTTCTACCGGAGAGACCGCAGATGTCTGCTGCAGCTCTCTGAGTCGGTGGACAGTCGTCTGCTCTCGCTAACAGGACCGCCGGATTGTTTGGGTGCGTTTGTGCATTTTCACAGCGTGTCCCGACGCCGTGCGGGGTTTGTTCGCTGCGTTTCATTGGTCAGGTAAACACAGGGTGCGCTCGCGAACAACACCAGCGTGTCCAGGAGGGGTGGGGCCATAATGGCGGACGCAGAGACGAGCGGCTCCAGGAGTGACGCTAAAAACTCAGGTCTGTTTTTCTTTCATGTTGTGATTTTTTAAAAATAATTAAAGTTATATAAACCGGAGTTCAAAAAATAAAAGAGGAAAATGAGCAAATGTGACATTTTAGTTATTTCTAAGCAATTAATTGAATTTTCAGGGGAAAAAATACATACCGTGATAAATACCGTTACCGTGATATGAAATTTCTGATACTGTGATATAAGATTTTGTTCATACCGCCCAACCCGAGCAGACATCCAAGCAACATAATACAAAAACAGGACATTTCAACAGATTTATTTCAGTAGAACTTTAGTTTTTATTCTTGTATGAACAATCATTTTAAAGAACAACCAAAACATGAATGTTGAGAAAATACTCAGCCCCCCCCCCCTCCCCCAATCTGCAGAAGAAACAGCATCAAATTCGAGGTAGCTGCCACCATATGTAGCTCGCCTCTTAAATGGTAAATGAAATGAAAAATAGCTTTCATTTAGCACCTAACTTACCAGTTAGTTAGCTACTGCAACTCTATTATTATTACATTTTTATTTAATATTTGAAAGTTAACAGGGCTTGGGTAACTATGTTTACCCCATGATATTATCAAAACTTACTTGACTTTATATAGTCCACGGCTCAAATGTGTGGCTTCAATAGTGTTGTGCTTTGAGCTCTAAAGTGTGGCCTCCAGGCTTCAAGTAATCAGCTGTGCACGTGATGGAGGAATGCACAGTGCATGTAGGGGGCGTGGCCTCAGTAGCCCTTCAGTCAGCAGTGTGCTGTGTGCATGTGATTGAGGAGTGTTCTTGCATTAAATGTGGTTGTTTTAGCCAAGACTGTGCAGCAGTATATTCCCCCCAACTAGATTTAAGTTCCCTGTTCAGGGTCAACCTTCAATTTTGTAAATTTCTTATCTAATCCCGTTTATTCCCAAATATTCACGTTAATTCCTGCTAATTCCCATATATTCCCGTTAATTCCCATGGAAAATTTCCAACTTTGAAAATTCCCGGGCTTTTGCAACCCTGTCTGGGCCGAAAATTGTATCGCGGCACAACTGTCAACGAAACACAAAAACAACTTTTCCGGCGAGTGAGCAAGTGACCACTGCGTCAACGTGACGCCGTGACGCACCCCACCGCTTCATTTGAGTCATAGCGCTTCCCGCTCCGCCCTTTTGGTTCGACGGTGAGAGCACGATTCAGTTACTTATGAGGAGGCTGATTTACAAATTCACACTTCCAAAATGGGGTCCTGGCTCCACCCAGGTCGGTACGAACATGCCCTAGGCGACCTCCTTGGTTCTGCTGGAACCTGAGGGACCAGATACCAGCCTGGATAAGACTGCCAGTGGCTGGACCTCCTGTTTGAACTGGCTCTGATCTCGTCATTAGTGGTGCCGACCGTCATAATGTCATCTGCGTACCTGATCATGATGGAGACGTGCCTGTGTTCAGATGGAAGTGACAGACGTCCGGTTCTGGGGTTTGTCAGTCAGGAGGTCCATGAACAGAGTGAGGTTGACAGGTTGGTGTTGGAACAGGTTTTCCTTTTGGTGGATCACAGCGCTGAACGTCCTGATGTAAGCAGGAGCTGCTCTATGTGGGTCAAATCTGTGCTGAGTGCAAAGGCAGCGTGTTCTGTGGATCGTTAGTCTGCATGGAAAGTGATGTCTGTGCAGGTCTGCAGGGATGCTGCTGGGAAAAGAGGACATGCTGAAGCAGGGGTGTCCAGACCTGGCTCCGGTGGGCCCCCGTCCTCCATGTTCCAGAGCTTCAGGAACTGAGCGATGGAAATGGCCACACGGCTCCAGTGCTAGCTTAGCGTTAGCGAGCTTGTGATGGGATGTCCACAGCTGGAAACCGCTCGTTGTTGGAGGAAGCGCCTCCAGCCTGTTGGGGAACGCTCCATCACACAGCAGCAGGTCCGTCTGAGAACATCCTCAGCTTCATTTCATTGATTTCATCGATGAGTGATGAGAGACAAAGGAACGCCGGGGAGTGTGGTTCAGCTGCTAGCCTAGCCTGGAGGCTGCATCCTTTACCCTGCCGTGATGAATCGACTCAGGGTGAGGACTCGGCAGAGAGCCTCTCTCAGCAGACATCCAGTCCCAGCAGAGGCGGGTTCTGTCTCTTGTGGTTCCTGGTTCCTCTCTCGCCCATCGCGTTGGTCAGGAGCGTTCATTTCAGCTCTGGTTCTGTGGTAGCTCCAGCATCGACAATCTGCTAAGTGTCTGCACACCTCATTGTGTTTACGTGGCCTGAATCCCAGTCAGTCCTGACGGCTGTCCCGGCTGTCAGCTGCCGTTCAGCGACAATCATCCAGGATCCCTCCGTCTACCTCCGGAGCTGCATCACTCTCAGGCTGTGCAGCTCTGACCGACAGCTGCAGAAAAACAATTAAACTTGTTCTTCTTTTCTTCTCACGGTCTATAGAAATGTTTTTTTCTCATGTGGATTAAGGAAGGTTAGACTTCCTATTTTTCCAGTTTTCTTCAGAATCTTTATTTCCCAGCATAAAAGCCTGGTAGTGAGCTGCTGTGAGCATGCCAGAACTATAGGGGGCAGTGTAACAAGAAGCATAAGGCCAGGCTAACCAATCAGAGTCCTGGAAAACGTCCACATGGAGAGATGAGTTTGAGTTTTCAGACATAATCAGAGTGATTTAAAACGTGAAATAAGTTCTGAACATGGGTTGGAAGATTCTGCTTTGACTATTTCTGTAAATACAGCATGAACACAACAACACCTTATTCTGGTAGAAACACTGATTTTGCTGAGCGCAACACTTCCATTTTGGAGAGTTCACTGATGCCGAGGTTAAACTGGCGTCTGTGTTGAAAGCGAGCGCTGAAGAGACGCAGGTCTGCGGCTGAGCGCTGACACTGCAGAGAAACAATCAGCGTATATGAAGTAGAACTAGTCCAGTGTTTGTGTGGAGCGGTGTGACGGACGGCCGGCCCGTCCAGGATTTACCCGGCCTTTCCTCTTGTGTTAGCTGGGATTGGCTCCGGCCCCTGGAGACCCCCGGCCCGGATGAGGTCGGTACACAAGATGGATGGACGGTCATGTTGGACAAAAAGCAAACACACGTAACCACTCAAACAGGAGCCAGCAGATAGCGGCCGTCCTGCGACACATCCAGCGCAGCGGGTTGGGAAAGACACGGAACTGTAATTTAATCACATTCTCAAACACTAATTGACCACAGCCTTTGTACTCCTGACAGCATTTGTACTGTCAGTGTGGAAATAGGCAATTCATAAAGGCTATTACTTTGAGACCCACTATTTCTAGTCCTCATGCAAATGTCAGTTTTTTCCAGCGTTTTTCTATTTAAGTGAAGCGTTTGAGGGAAGCGAGGGTGTTATGTAGGTAATTAATGAATGTATGTTACCGAGCACTCGGCGCTCTGCTGGGAATGGAAGCTCGGAGGCAGAGATGGAAACAGAAAGCCAGAATGAGTGAGAAGATGCCGAATAAGCAGGAATGCTGGCGGCTCCCACCGGGCGAGTGTACCTCAACCACTGCAGTCAGCTCGTAACAGACAGGTTGAAGGATGGAGGGAGACAGAGAGGGAGGGCTTTGGGGATATATGAGGACAAGCAATACCTGACGAAGCCCCGCGAGCAGCCCCTAGAGGCTGCACTGCTCACTGGATGTCACAGGGCTGCAGGAGGCGCAGACTGTATACCGGCAATTATGTTCACCCACAGTGCACAGCTGTAAATCTTGTTGAGGCCACTGGGATCTTCGTGCTGACACTGGAATAAGTACAAAAAAGGGCCACTGGACTTCGTGCATGAGCTCCCATGAATATAAACATCCACCTGGGCGCTGGGCTTGGAGCTGCTGCACTGATGAGGAGTAAATTCTAATCCAACACTAACCGCGGTCCGAGGGCAGGATTTAAAGATTTAGCTGAATTCAAAACACATCTCACAAAAAGCTGTAATGAAAAGCTGATTTATCCTGCGCTGCTGTGTGAAGCGCAGGGAAAGTGACCATAAGTGGAGAAATTTTCAAATCCAAAAGTCTAAATCTACCATTTGATATAGAAAAGCGTTTAAGACGTGCTGTATAAAGGGTTAAAAGTGCAGTGGAAGCTGAAAATACTCCACTGAAATCTCTGAAAGGATGAGAGGAGAAAGAAAAGGAGGTGAAGACGACTTCAGTCAAACCAGCTCTGTATGTATTGATGCAAAACAGCTGATATTTAACTGCAAGAGCAGGAAGCTTTGTTCGCCGTGGACTGGATCAGTGGCAGGAGTGACCGAGCGCCGGGCTCAGGTGGGAGAGTGGGTCGTCCTTCCACGCCGTGGTTAATAGGTCCAAACTCATCTCCGCCTCTTCATTTGTCAAGGTGTCCTTGGGCAACACACAAACTGCAACTTGGTCCCAATAGAGCGCTCACACTTTGTATGGTGGCTTTGAAAGCGCTGGAGTGTGAATGCAGCCGTGCAAAGGGAGTCAAGACGGCGCTTTCTGAGTGGACTCATTTCTCTTATGGACACGTTTCATACACAAAACCACCGCTTCCCTGAGCCCACATGGATCGGACTGTCTTTGCTGTACGGACGTCGCACATTCTAGTGACGATTCCCTCCTTACTGGGGACTGTTTCTGATTATTATTCTGTTCTGTATTTGATCCCTATAAAACAGAGATATATAAGATATACAACATAGAATTTACATGTCCGAATTAATTAGTTCATGATCACACAAGTGTTTTATCGATGAGATGTTTAAAAAACACAAACTAACGGAAATGATTTTGTGGTTCACAGAATCTACTGTACTGAACAGAAACGGCTTCACTCATCTGCTGGAGCTCCACCACTGCATGAAGAGGGGGAATACGTCAGCCCCGCCCCTTCCACCCATCAACCAATCACTGGCCAGCGCAGGCGGAGACATTACAGGCGTACCGTGATGGTTGGTAGAGGGGAGCATTACCCACAACGCACCTCTGCTCATGTGCTGCTGCAGCTCTGTGGAAATAATCATGTTTCTCTCCAGTAATGTTAAAAATATTCTACGAAACGTGTAAAAACAACAAAGAGCATTAGCTAAAGGAGGGTGGAATGCTGTATATCATTTTAAAATCTCGCACCTTTCATACAGAATGTTCTGTAAATCGTATTCTAGTTTTAGTTTGTTAAAAATAAAGAATTCCCAGAATCACGGAGTGCGTCAGTCCCTGTGTTTGTGCGGCGGTCCACGGCGAGGAGTGAGCGCTCTGCCCTCTGTTCCAGCCCCTCAGCGCTCTGACTAATGCTGCAATCAGGCATTATTGCCCCGGCGTCCCCCCGGCGCCCGGGCTTCTTTATCTGTGAAGTGGGAGGTTTCAGGAGGCAGAACAGGCCCGACTGTGCTGGCAAACATCTGAGTGAGCACTTCCAACAAACTGCTCCATCGCCTTGGCTAATGGCCAAAATTTACAGTCTACAAACCTACACCCATTTATTCTTCCTCCCCTTTTTTTTCTTTTTTTTTTTTTTTTTTTTTGCCACTGAAAGCTATTTCTGGAATGACAATTCTGCGGTCATTTCAACAGTCATGGCTCCCTGCTATTAAATGAATATGGAGGAAAAGTTTGTGTGCATTGCACTGAGCCGAGCCGAGCCGAGCCGAGCCGCCTCTCATTAGCCGGACCGCCGTGCCTCTCCCTCCAGCCTCGCTCTGCCTTCCACTCCCGGCCGGGGGAAAGAAACGGGAGCATACTTTATAGTGACAGGCGGAGCGGCCAAATACCAATAGAGAATACATCAGCCTGGCAATTATTGGATTATCTCACGCTGATATCATTACCGCCAAGCATTCACTCCAATCATTGATTGCATTTTTCAATTTACTTCACCATTAATGTGAGTGGCCTGACTGAACAATCTTCTGATGAGTCCGCGGCTCAGTCGATAAGTCCCGCCCCTCAGGTGCTTGTCAAACCGTGTGTCTGTGTGTGCATGCGTGTGCCGGAGCGTGCACGTGCCACAAAGTGTGTCTAATACAATACTCAGCAGTAGTTTCTCATTCTTCTAATACTTCAGGGGCCGGCGATCGCAGAGGGCCGGAGAGCAGCGTGGGCCTGCTAATTTAGAGAAATGGATCTGAAGGGAAGGTCAGCGGTGGAGGAAGTCAGGGTGGAGTGCACTAAACGGGGCTCCAGACGACACGGTGGCTTTGGCTGATGACATCCAATCCTGTCTCAGCATCCACACACACACACACACACACACACAATGGACGAGGAGGCATACACATAACATGGAGGAATTTCAATCCGTGCAGTTTGATCCGAGCTCACTGCATGTGCCTGAACGTCACATTAATGATGGCAGTTTGCCTCCAGTGCATGTTCATGGACCCAGAGACCCGAATCAGCAGCGGAGCATCATCCTCGGCTCATTTTCTCTCTCTGCAGCTTCACCAAGGACCACACAGGACCCGGATCCACACCATGGCTCTCTCAGTTTAAAATCACAAGAAACCAAAAACAATGGTTCTCATCCTAAATGACTGTTTTTGTTCCCACAAACAGCAGGAACTAATGTGATCCCAGATGTCAGAGAACTCGTCAGCTTGATGGGAAACTGATCAGTCTAAGGTCAGACGTCTAACCGGCACTAGAACGACTTCCACATGACTCCAGTCCTGCTCCTCTGCTCCGGCTGATGGTCCATTTTAGAATACAGTTTAAAATGTTCATCGTGGCTTTAGAGCAGGGCATGGCCAGGCTCCTCAGTACATCAGGGACCTGCTGAAACCTCACTCTTCATCCAGTGATCTGAGGTCAAAGGTCAGCAGATCCTCCATTTAAAACCCCTGAAGCCCCAACAGCTGTCTGCTTCACTCCAACATGTGTAAAAAGAGACTAAAGCGCTGCGAGGAAGATTTCTTTCAATTGTGTCTCAAACAAGAAGCCTTAATCTCACTAACTGAACGCTGCAGCTGCACTTTGACACCGAGTGTTTGTTTTATAACTTTAAAATCCAACAATTCCACACACCCCCGTCACCCACACCTCCCGACACAAAACGCAACAGAACGCAAGATCCGCCTGCTCCACCGCAACATGTTGTGTAACATATGAAACTAGAGAATCTACTCTTTAAGAGACAGCAGGCAGAATCCTCTCTGAGCCGACCGCCTCCCGTCAGCGCAACACAAACCACAACCCAGCTTCACGTTTCACAGCAGCACCTCAGATCATGTTTCTCACACACCTCTTCACCAAATCTCAAATCTACTCACACCAAACAACATTTGATTTCCTTACCGTTCTGTGGTCATTTTCCCTCAATCCAGGCTCTCCTCTGACCAACATTAACTCCATAATCCTCGGGAGTAGTGAAAGAGCGTCCTGCTCCAGAATGCACTGCCTCTTGTGGCCATCTTTCTTCTTCTTCTTCTTCTTCTTCTTCGTCTTCGTCTTCTTCTTCTTCTGACGAATGGCAGGTGGGGACCAACAACTTAGGCCATAGCGCCACCTACTGTACCGTAAACTGTGAGCTTGTCGTCAATCTTGGGAGTTCAAATAAAGTTTTTTTTTTTTTATTCTACATCTCGTGAGCTTTCAAATATGTTCCGCTTCACTGAGGCGTCATCCAGCTGGGAGACATCTTTGAGCGTAACCGCACGAGCGCCGCCGCCATCTTGGATCTAAGACGCACCGCAGAGCAAGAGGCACGCAGGTGATTTTTATTTTGAAACGTGCACATTTTACGTTGTTGTGCTTTTCTACAGCAGACTGCACAGTGTTTTTGTTTTTTTGTTTTTTTTTTTTTGTGTACATTTTGCATAGATTGTTGTTTACATGTTTCAAAGGGGATTTTTCTTATTTTCCCTGTGATATAATTGGCTATTTTTGTATTGATTATACAGTATCTGCGTTCGGGTTTTTTTCAATTTTGGTTTTGGTATATTTGACTTTATATAGCCTTTATATAGGCTGTTGTTGAAATAAATATTTCAACTGGAAGCTAAATGTTATGGCTCAGTCATTTATCTGATATAATGACAGAAACTAATAATATAGAGGCTAAATGTCAGAGCCAAAGGGTGCATTGTACATAAACACACTCCTGAAACTTCATTGTTATCATGCTGTTTTCTAAAGTAATCTGAAAAAAATTAAGGCAGGGTAAAAATTTATTTTTCAGTTTTTTTTTTTTTTTACTTACTTAATCAGAATTTGCTCAGACATGTTACAATTCACTCTATTTACCAGGATTATATTCTGTAAGGTTTTAGCTATCATTTCAGACCAAAACTGATGCATATTGTCCGAATAATCGCGGCGATGTTGTTGATTTAATATGGATAGGTGTTTTTATGCCTCCAAAAACCCGAGGGTTTAACAAACTGGTGGAGATAAGTCTTTCCAGACTGAATTCCTTCACTGCCTCTTCACAGCGCGGACTCTGTTGACTCTTAAAAACCGGTTGACGACATTTTTATACTGGAAGGCTTTAAACCTTTAGCCTTTAACTCACTTCTTACATTTCACTGTGTGCTTATTGTTTGTATTCTTAAGCACTTTTTGGGTTTTTAACCTGTGAGAGGTCTATTCAAATAACATTTCCTTCATTACTCACTAGAGATCCAGGGTTTGTTCTTACAGTGCTAAAGAAGCCAGCTACTGTCGAACACGGTGGCGGTACCATCATGCAGTGGGGCTGCTCTACTGCTGGAGCCACTGAACAAACTGATGTGTTGATTCCACTCAGGAAACGGTGACACTAACGTGTTGTGCATGAGGACAGTTGTCTCGTGTGTTTATAAAGCCTTACTATTATAAATCAACTATTAGAATGAAGCAGCTGTACTGATTAGTACAGTACTGATTAGCTAATGCCTCCAACACCTAATGATCTGGAAAACTTATGGACACAACATGCAACGTTAGAATCAGAATTAGAAAGACTTTATGAATCCGTGGGCAAATTATTTTGCTGTTGTTGTCCAGACTTAGAAATACTTCATCTCTGCGCTTGAACACTACATCTGAAAAAATGAGTTTTCTCTTTCTGTCTTAAAGCGACACTAAGGAACTTTCAGTTTTCGTAGATTTTGGCGGCGCCAGTGGACAAAGCGGTAGTGTTTTGCCTGAAGGAATACTACAGTTCCCATGAGGCCTAGCGCGTGGCGTGGTAACATGCTGCTCCCGGTGGCGTGCTGTCGGACTGAACTCGCCTTCATTTGTTTCCAGCGGCTGTGTGAAGGACGGATAGCGACGAGGTCATGAATCTAAATGAATCTAATGGCGGCTAAACAATGTTCTATCATGATGTGACGCATGCCGTAAAGCAGTCCGCACATGTGGAGTGTTTCAGTGAGCAGGGTTCCTACCACCCTCCTCACAGCTGCTCAGTCCAAGTGAAAGCAACACTGACGCCCTCAGGCCGTGACAGAGGGTCATTCAACTAGCTGTAACTCGATGTATCATCACAAAATATATTAAAATGTTTTATTAATGTTGAAAAGTTCTTTAGTGTAGGTTTAATACTTCATTTGGAAGTAAAATATTAAAAGTCCTGCTGACTTTCCCCTGAAGGGTTAAGCTGCAGAGCTCAAACAGGAGACGTGTGTGTTCCCGGCTGACGGCCCTGCTGAGACGTTCCCCGTCCACAGCTGAATTAACGGGACGCGAGCGGACTGGAACGCACTCGGAGGTGGCGGGAAACGCTCGGCGCCGCAGCGTTCGTTGGCGCAGCGGCTCCACGTTCCTCCATTTTGGCCGCGGCCCCTTCGTCTGGGCCTGTCAACAGATGTGGAGGGAGGAAGGCGGCGCGGCGTCGGACAGGAACATGAGGCTCTTTACTCTCTCTTCCAATGAACAACGCTGTCAGGTGCTTCTCTCTTTATTTCCCTAATGCATTGCAGGGCACTGTTACAGAAATGTGCAATATCCCTGTCATTGCTCTGAGCCTCGCACTGCTCAGGAGCTCAGCTCATATCCACTGGCGGCGGCGTGTGTCTCCGCCACGTGTGATGCCGACAGGCCTGTGTGTGTGTGTGTGTGTGTGTGTGTGTGTGCGCACGCTAGCTAATCTGCCTAATGGTGCTCCTGAATGAGGCACAGACACTCAGAAAAAAAAAAAAAAAAACAATCCAAACAGTCTTGAAGAGTTGAGAGGGCAGCTGTCTTTAATCACGCTGACTGACTTTAATGTGTGTTTATACCTGCGATACTAAAGCATCAGTTTGTCCCAAACCGCTTGTTAGACGAAGCGCTGGAATATTTTTAGCTTCAGCAAGAGAGCGAAATAATTGGGGAAGAGTTTGTCTCGCCGTTGTCAAAGTCACCAAGAGAAGCCTTAATGGTGCCAACAGCATGCATTAGTGAACATTTGAGAGGTAAAACTTTGGCTCGGGCCTCGCATTAGCATTATTGACCACACATCTAAACGCTGGCCCGCCTCACATGAATTATTAGTCATGTTTAAAACGTTCCGGACTCAACAATGATGCACGAAAGATTTAGATTTCAACATATAGAATGAGACCGGTGTCAAGAAAGGGATGAAAAGCGTGTGTGTGTGTGTGTGTGTGTGTGTGTGTGTGTGTGTGTGTGTGTGTGTGTGTGTGTGTGTGTGTGTGTGTGTGTGTGTGTGGCGTGCTGGAAGAGGCCGTGATTCCTCTGCCAGAAATTGGCACCTGAGCAAACAGCAGACACCTGACAGCAGGTGCTGATGGAGAATCTGAGGCTGCACATGTCTTTGTTGATCTGACTCTATTTTCTAACCAATTACTAAATCTGCATAATATTGCTAAGATCAGGAAGCGGGTTGGCTCGGAACACGGCAGTGAAATTAATCCACAGATCTGTGGCTCTGAACCGGACTTTAGTGGAAATGCTTCAGGAAGGAGACGGACGCAGCTTCTCTTTAGAAGCATCTCGTCGTGTTTGTACCGAGCCGAGTCTGATCTCCAGGAGCGGCCGGAGCCGGACCCGGACCCGGACCCGGAGCCGGAGCCGGACCCGGACCCGGACCCGGAGCCGGAGCCGGAGCCGGAGCCGGAGCCGGAGCGAAGGCTCCGTCCAGCAGCAGAATGGAGGCAGAGCTCTCGGCGGTCAGGCTCCTCTCAGGTGGAACCAGCTCCCAGCCCGACACAGTCTCTACTTTCAAGATCGGCCTTCAAACCTTCCCAGAAGGAAGACTTCCTGTCACTGCAAAGACAAAATAACAACAGTTCTGAGCCGGCAGGAGGACACAGCCACAGCCAGACTGTGATGAATGAAAGAAGCTGCAGGGCCTCCAGAACCGAGCCGGCGATCAGCTGCATGAGCAGGAGAATCGAACCGAGGGCCTGTGTGTGTATTATTGCTTTAGTTTACGGCGGAGTGATTGGATGTGACAAGCACAAAATGAAAAGTGATACCGCGGAGTTGGACGTTGTTGGTGGAGGAAGTCATCAAACACATCGGAGCGCGACAGCGAATAAATCTGAAGTCGGAAAACAAAAACACGATACGTGACGATCGGTCGCGAAATCAGAGCAGTTTGAGAAACAGGAGAGATTCAGAAACATTTCCAGGAGGGAGGAAGGGAACAGAAGACTTCGGAGATCTGATGGACGAAGAACTGGCCAACACGTTTCAGCTGCAGTTGAACTGCTTAAATCATTTGAGACGAGGCTTCAAATGTTTGAGATACTTTAGCAGACTCAGTAGTTTCTTCCATTTTTACAGCAATTTAACCCATTTTGTCTGGAATCTGCAACAATTACTTTTTAAATGTCAAATTCTCCCCAACCTGTCAACAATAAGGAAGTGTACCTCCTGTGAGTCAGCTCAAGCTGTGAGCCCAGCGACACACTGTGGACGGCCGGCGCTCAGAGCCGAGGAGGTCCGGCAGCGTTTAGCGATGCTACGAGCGGCTTGTCTTTCGGAGTGAGCCGTTCATGAGAGAGTGATATGCTGCTCAGCGTCAGGTGTCTGTTAGAGGACGGAAGCCTTTCATGTCGGCGCTCTTCAGCATTCAGGCTGTTTGTTATGTAAAGAGTCCCAGAGCCTCAGCCTCCTTCCTCCGTGCCTTTGAAAGTTTTCTCCAGAATCATGAAACGTGCGTGACTTCCTCTCCTCTGATTGTCCTTTAGACTTTAACACTTCACAAAAGCTGGGAGTCACCTTCAGCGCTAATGAACATAATGAGTGTCAACTGAACATCAGAAGAGACACGGCGGAGCAGGAAGTGCGACGCGCCGGCGCCAGCTCCGGCTTTTCGGGGAATACAGCCGCACGTGTGAAAAATTACCAGCTTAATGTGCAGTAAACAGGAAAATAATCATATCAGGCTTTTTTAAATTCCCTAACCTAATGTATGGAGGAGCAGACGCTGAGTCCTGCTACGCGGGGAAGTGTCACTGAGAAACCTTGTTTTCAGAACGGTGAACGCTGCAGCCACCAACGTGGGATCCACAGTGCAAGACACTGGTGTGTTTGCTGTGAGACTGCCAGGCCCGGTCTCCTGGCTCCTGGTCTCCTGGCTCCTGGTCTCCCGGCTCCTGGTCTCCTGGCTCCTGGTCTCCTGGCTCCTGGTCTCCTGGCTCCTGGTCTCCCGGCTCCTGGTCTTTTGGCTCCTGGTCTCCTGGCTCCTGGTCTCCTGGCTCCTGGTCTCCCGGCTCCTGGTCTTTTGGCTCCTGGTCTCCTGGCTCCTGGTCTCCTGGCTCCTGGTCTCCAGGCTCCTGGTCTCCCGGCTCCTGGTCTCTTGGCTCCTGGTCTCTTGGCTCCTGGTCTCCCGGCTCCTGGTCTTTTGGCTCCTGGTCTCCCGGCTCCTGGTCTTTTGGCTCCTGGTCTCCTGGCTCCTGGTCTCCAGGCTCCTGGTCTCCCGGCTCCTGGTCTTTTGGCTCCTGGTCTCCTGGCTCCTGGTCTCCCGGCTCCTGGTCTCCTGGCACCTGGTCTTTTGGCTCCTGGTCTCCTGGCTCCTGGTCTCCCGGCTCCTGGTCTCCCGGCTCCTGGTCTTTTGGCTCCTGGTCTCCCGGCTCCTGGTCTCTTGGCACCTGGTCTCCCGGCTCCTGGTCTCCTGGCACCTGGTCTTTTGGCTCCTGGTCTCCTGGCTCCTGGTCTCCCGGCTCCTGGTCTCCCGGCTCCTGGTCTCTTGGCACCTGGTCTCCTGGCTCCTGGTCTCCTGGCTCCTGGTCTCCTGGCTCCTGGTCTCCGGGCTCCTGGTCTCCCGGCTCCTGGTCTTTTGCCTCCTGGTCTCTGCTCCGGGCGCCAGGCTCAACACGCCGTCGTCTCTGACCCGCCGACATGCCGCACTGCCGGTAACGAGGCCGCCAGCTTCCCACAACAGAGGCAGAGAATGAAAAACATGGCTGCGGTCCTGTTGCACTGATCTCATCTGGATTATAACCACCCACTGTGAGAGCAGCGGTGCTGAAGGCAGTCGGCTACTGTATGTACACAAACCAGCCAGACGCCCAGGGAAAAAACAGCAACACGCCACTGAAAGTAACACGTCTGAGCCTGAACGACATTACTGAGGCTGAGAGAAGGAAGCAACAGGATGAAGGCTCAGAAAATAAAGAGCGGGCTGAGATGTAGCGCTCCAATTATACTCATTAAACCCGTGAGCAGAAGTCAAGGTCTGGATAACAATCTGACTCCTTCAGACACTCGATGCCGGCGCCGCACCTCAGCACAGCTCCCGAGGCTGCAACACTTTACTTTGGTGTTTATTTACAGCTTTGGGAACCTTTTTGATCACAATTGTACACAGTGAATAGAAAATGATTATTGGTTTTCATCTCTTTGCAGCCCTTCACAACGTCGATATTCAGCCGTTCACACAGCAGACTCAGCCCGCCGGCCACATGTGAGGCAATTCCACAGGATTAATAAATTATTGGTTTTACAGGTAATTTCAGCACATTTGAACCAGTTATCAGCTGAAGAGACTCCAAATTACTGTGTTATCAGGCTTATTTCAAGGTGAGAGTATCAGACGGGCGCGGGCTGATTAAAATTACATACATACAATTAGTCCCTTTCTTTCACTTAGCTGCCGCCGCGCTGCTAAATCCTTGTGGTGGATGTGCTCAGGGATAATTTGAAGCTGTTGTATTGAGGATGGATATTCTGTGACCCTGAAAACGATCAGAGTCCTCGCCCTCCCTGACAACATCAACAGCTTTGATTCCAGAGTTTGGCTCACAGACAGATCACATGTCAAAAACAGCCAATACAGCGCTGAACCGGATGAACGGAGCCAGAATGGCACATGGCCAACATTTCACAAGACACTGAATTATTCCGAGATGGGAATCTCATGATGACTTGAAAGGTGCAGAAAATTCATCACGTGCTCCGTTTTCCAGGAGCAGCTGCCTGATTCCTGCGTCCAGCATGTCAGGCTCCGAGCGCACAACCGACGAGCTCCGCTATACACTCCTCTGAAGCCGTCTGGACCTGCGGCCATGACGAAACCCCGAGAAAAACTCCTCAAATTCTGAGTGAGGAAAATATACAGACCTCCGCCTGGACCGGACCGAGCCAAGGCCAAAGACAGACAGACGGATGTTCTCTGCTGTTCCTGTTCAGAGTGTATTTCTGTTAAATGGACTCTGTTTTTGAAACGCTGCTGTGTAAATGTGAAACTTTTCTGAACTAAACGTTCAGTTCCCGACTCCCACGCTCACATGCATGTGTCTTACTGCGATCCGGCCCGGAGTGAGCTGAGGCGCCACAGGAGGATCCACTGGAGGGTTTCCTGTGCGTCGGACGCTGTTCTCGCGGCGGTCGGCTGGAGGTGCTTCTCATTCCGCTCTCGTGCGCTCGCCTCGGCCGCGGACTCATCGGCTGTGGATGTGCCGGTGGAGGAAGTTATAAAATACATGGTGTGCGTCTGTGTGTGTCCATGTTTGGATGAGGAATTCTGCTCTCAATCTGTGATCTTTCACTCGACTGTTCATCAGAAGCCTTTCTGGCCGGCCGGCTCTGCTCTTATCACTCATTCCTGCGAGGCTGCTGTTATCTGTCCTCAGCTCCAACCCTCCTATTAGACCGCCGGATTCCCCGCCGAGTGCTGAATAACCCTCTTTTACCTAAAATGATAATAAACGGTTGTTCCGCTGGCTCTCTCCGCCCTGTGTATTGTTTTGCTAAAGCAGCCCTCCTCACCGGAGCAGCAGTCCAGACGCTTTGGTTTATTCTTCAATCAGCGCTCCCCTGTATCTTGATGGAAAATGTCAGGTTGGACAAATAAAACGGAGGATTCGGGACAGACGAGGTAACGAAGCAGAGGCGGTGTGGAGAGCAAGGAAAGCCCATCTCTGCCCCCCTGCAGCTTCCTGCAGCTAATCTGACCCGCTCCCACATCATCCCGGAGATATCATCGGTCCCGCAGGTCCTGGGTCAGCAGCCTCCCGGCTGGCTGCTGGCTGCTGTTCAGCCGGCAGGGTGCAGCCGGGCCTCCGTACAGGTGTAAGCTCATTTTCCCTTAAAACCTCGCTATCAGCGTCCGATCTGACCCGCAACCACCGGCTCTGCGTTCGCAGAATGCCTTCACCACAATGATCCGCTTTCAAAAGAGTTCTAATCAGTAAAATGTGGAATCCCACTGCTTTTAACCGGTGTTGACCAGCACAGCGCAATACAATGGATTACCAAGCAACAGCCCGCCGCCGATCTGCTCGCTTTATCTCAGTGGGCCGCTGATTTCATGGAGGAACCTCTGTTCTTGCAGTGAGCTGGCTAAAGCCGCACTCACACCCTGTCGGAGAGATCAGCTCGTATTTAAGTGTTTCTGTAAGAAAATGCTTCCGCTGTGACGGAGGAGGAAAGGAACCGCTCCGTGGTTGGGACTGAAGGTAACCAGACGGTAATGGAGCAGATTTCTTCGTCACTGTACACAGACCCGGCCCGGACTCATTTTCAGTCCTACACCAGGTCAGTCTCAGGACTTGTGGACGGGGTTGGGGGGTACTGGCACCACAGGTCATGCTTCATTTGATTACAGTAACTGGTGCATCATTAATTCTAATACAATCGATAACGTGCTGTGGCGACCTGTGAGGGGAGGGTTCAGTCCCGGACCGACTGCAGTGGCGTGATTCCGCTGGAAAACTATTTATTACAGCATACGTCCAGTGAAAACAGCAGGGTGACATTAAACACGCAACACCTCTCATTCACCGTCCGACATGAACACTTGGATGTTTAACCTGAAACATTTTGTCCCAGAATGCATTGCGGCCACTGCTAAAATACTAATAATGTATGTGATTCATTTTCTATAAATAATGTGCAGTAAAAGAGCAGATAAACAGCTTGGGGCTCCAGGGGGCGGGTCTCTGCTTGGGGCGAGTTTAAGGTGGTCCGTCGTTGTCTGGTTTGGGAACGCACTGATATTGAAGAATGATGAAGCGGCCCACCTTAAACATGAACCAGCCGCGGCTGCTGTGCCGCCATGTGCCCACAAGGGGGCGCAGGGCAGCCTGTCAAAATATACATATTGTGGGACTGGAGATGGCGCCCGAGGCGGCCGCCGAGGTCACATATGCCCAGGACCGGCCCTGACAGTCCAGCAGCCTGAGAGCACTGGACTGATCAATCTTCTCATATCACATGAGATATGTTGTAAATGTAAACACACCAGTTGAAGGTGCTTTAAGGAGTTTGCACGTTTCATGTGAAACAGCGGCCCCTGCAGGCCTTGGGCGTAACTGCAGCTTAGTGAAAACTGCCTGTGGCTTGCGTCCATGTACATGCATGGAAGAGGGCAACTCCTTCCTCGCTCTTTTAGTAGCGCTGGAGTAACCTTTAGGTTTCTTCTGCCTGGTGGGTCTGTGTGGAGCTGCAGTGCGAGAGGCCGGTCTGTTCTTACTTTCTGGAAGATCCATCCTCAGTACTGCTCAGTTGCTGCTCGTTAAGCATCTGGTGGAGTAATGGCGGACAAAACGAAACCTAAGGATAACAGGCCAGCGGGAGGCGCATTACGTCACATCATCTCAAATTTTCCCCCAAAAATTCTGGTGCCGGACCGGCACTGCAACTTTCAAGTGACAGTTTAGCGCTGTTAGCAGTACTAGCACTGGATATGTCAGGGCACATTCTACACATCACTGAATATCTGTAACATATTTATGGTGGAAAATAAGTATTTTTAAAGTTGAAAAACTCCTTAATGCACCTTTAAAACTAACGATAAACGCTAACTGTGTATAATTTCTCTCTGGTTTTAAAAAGCTGCCACTGTTTGAAATGTTCTCAAGTGATTGAGGACTTCAGCTTTCAGGTATATCAGGTCGATCTCCAAGACGGACGGAAAGAACATAAAAATACATGAACACACATTAGAGTGTGTTGTTCTCCGAGTTCTCCAGTGTTAGTGTTTGGAGTGTGTTGTTCTCCGAGTTCTCCAGTGTTAGTGTTCGGAGTGTGTTGTTCTCCGAGTTCTCCAGTGTTAGTGTAAGTGCAGTGGGCTTCATGTCCTGATATCTGGGATCAGATCTGAGCTGCTCCTCCTGTAGAGCCGGACTGTCCTCGCTCCGGCGCTGCTGTTCCACCTCCGATCAGGATAATGCTGAGCAGAGACCAGAGATCTGAGCAGAGATCCAGAAATACCGAGGAGGAACATTTGGTCTGAATTAAACAGCTTTCTGTCTGTGATAACTCACAATCGATTTGACAATGTGTAACTTTGAACATTTCTAATAAGGAAATGACGGACACGGGGAGACACATCCGAGGCAGATTACTATTCAGCGCATCAGGTGTTTGTATAAATCTTACAATATAGCTGGAGGGGATATAAACATAATCCTGCAAGTCCAGACTGATAAATACGATGCATATCAAAGCTTATCAGATGCAAAAACACATCACAGTGTTGAACTTGTTTGAAAGTTATCAGAGTGCCAATTATTCTATCTTTTGTTGTGACGATAATAAGGTGAGCAGCCGAAAGGAAACGTGGAATAACAATGAGTCTCAAGTGCAAAGGTACAGCGAACACAAGCGGCGACGCAAAGCCTGCAGTTCCACTACATTACCGACGAGCCGCTTCTTCTGCTGCTGCTGCGGCGGCGGCGGCGCTGGCGCTGGCGACGGCTCCACAGTTACCGGTTACACCCGCCTGGGGCCGGATGCTGTTTCAGGGGAGACAGCTCATCAATATGAGGGACGACTGCCGGGGCCAAGCTGAACCCAGCGAGAAGCTGAGCCGCTCGGTCTGACAGGGAACTTTGTGAGAAGCTGAGCGGGCGCACCGCTCACTTCCTGCTTAACGTTCATTACCAGCTCCGTCAATGGCTGCTTTTGTGTTTAAAGAGCAATAAAATGTAAAATAAAGGTAAGTCGTCAACGAGGGGAAAGTGATCAGGAAGTGCAGGAGCGAGCGAGGGAAGAACCGCTGAATCAAAGACCAATAACGGAGCGGCCGCCGCAATAAATGGAGCTTCCAGGAATTATGGTGAGGTCAGAAGACTAATGGAAGCAGCTGCTCACCCTGCGTACTCCATATAACAGTAGCCACCACCACACACACACACACACACACACACACACACACACACACAGCAGCCACTTCTAATCTTTTCACAGAGCCATCGATCGATCAGCAGTCCGGGACGGCAGCATTTTAACCAGAGAAACAAGCTGACGAATCGGCTGAGAGCTGCATGCTGAGGTCATGTCATCTTTTTCTTTATCTGTATCTGTGTGAGAGATCGTTTTCAGAGCCAGACGAGTGCCAGCACTGCTCGAAACTTTTCTCCGCTGAAGCCAGTGCTCCAACTTAGAATCAATACCAGACCATCATATTTCTTGAGGTTATCATTATTGTATTTTCTGGCCGTTCGCAAGAGCTGGATAGTTTTCTCAGAGAGATTCCAGGTTCTTCAAATGTGAAACACAACCGCGTAGAATCAATTCATGAAACCTCCGGTAGCCGCTGTAATTACAACATCCAAAGCAAGTCAGCTGAAGGAGTGGGCCTGTGGGGAAGACCGTGTGCACGGATCCTGCTAAAACTCGCTCCACAAGTCATTTACCAGCTGGCTTTAAAATATGCATTTCGCTCAAATATGCACTTTGTGTTCTTGCTGGTTTTATGCCACTTGAAAGGCCTTTGACAAAACTTTTGGCTCTAACTAGGACTGACTGCTGCAGGGAATCCTGAATCCAGCAGAAAGAAATGTTTTCTAAATGCCTGCTGTATGAGGATGAAGTAAATAATGGAGTCCTCCATGAAGACTGAAGCATATAGAACGGGCGACAGTAGCTCAGACGGGAGAGCGGGTCGTCTCATAACCGGAAGGTTGGTGGTTCGCTTCTGTCAGTCTGCCCCAGGGCAGCTGGGGCTACAGCAGAGGCATACCACCACCCAGTATGATACTGCATTGTAAAGCGCTTTGGTCTCTGCTAATGCAGATGAAAATAAGTGTAGGCCATATACCTGTCAATTAATCTGATTAATTCATGTAGGGATGACTAAAGGTTCCTTTTTCCCATCATAATTAATCTCAGTTTGAAAACTGTATTTTTAACGAAGACGTATTAATTTAGTCTACATGGTATTTTATTTTGAAAGAAAATCCAACAAGGTGAAAAATGAAATTCTTTCTCTGTGTTTGATTCCCGATCAAGACGCTCTGGTCAGAAATCAGCGGCTGCAGGAAGAAAGGCCTTCACAGGAAGTCTCCATGCTGAAAGCTCAACAGTGACTTTAATTTCAGCTTCTGAACTGATGGATGCTTTACATTTTGGACTGAAAACTGTCTTCAAATGCAAAACTACACCATTTAAAAAATGCTATTCAAAGCATGATTAATTATGATTAACTATAGAAATAGTTTGATTAATCGTGATTTGAAAAATTAATTTTTTGACATCCCCCAACGATATATACAGTATTGTAAGTCCAGAGTGTGTGAGGTGTGTGTGGGGTGTGTGGATCTGTTGCTCTGGGTCACATGGGCTTGTCCAGGTGGGACAGACATGGTGGGACTGCACCGGTTCACCAGACAGCTGCTGTCGGCACCGGGGGGTCCTGGGGGTCCCCCTGCAGAGTCGGCGGCGTGTCGACTGAAATCCTCCCAAACGGCCGGCTGCTGCCGGGGCGAGCCGGAGCGAGGCGGGGCGAGGCGGGGCGAGGCGGGGCGAGGCGGGGCGAGACGGGGCGAGCCGGAGCGAGCCGGAGCGAGGCGGGGCGAGCCGGAGCGAGCCGGAGCGGTCCTGGTGCCGCGTGGCTTCATTTGAATAATGGATGAGGCGTCTGCTGAGGCAGCAGCGCCTCATGTTACTGATGGTCCGGCTGAGGCCGGCGTGTCGGAGCCTTCAGCTCCACCTGAGGCCCGGGGGGGTGGCGGGGGGGTGGCAGCGGGGGCTTCTCCACCTCCGGGGGGGTTTTCTGCTCAGAACCACAGGCTCTTCTCCAAACAGGAGGTCTGAGTCCAGAATGGAGCAGAACCGCCAGAACTGCAGTAACGGTTTATGCAAAGTTAAACTGCGATCGTAATGTTTGATACAAGCCAAATTCCTCCCCTTCATGTTTAGCACTGAGTTGATGCAAAGACTTGAGTATCTTGTAAATTCCTGCACTGTAAAAAAAAAAAAAAAAGGTATTTTTCTGGCAGCTGGGGCGCCAGAAAAATACCGTAAATTAACAGAAAATTACTTTCTCATAAAAATACAGTTTCTTTCCGTAAGTAAAATAGTTTGTAATTGTAATTTTAACAAGATTTTGCCTTAATTTAAGGTAGTTTAAAGTTTAATTACAGACATTTAACGTTATAAAACTATGAAATTATTGAATCATCTTTCAAAACAGATAATAAACAAAACAACTTACGGGGACCAGTTAACGTGACATGCATGTTGTTGGACTGTGGGAGGTCGCTGGGGAACCCACCCACACACAGGGAGAACATGCAAACTCCTCACAGTAAGGTCCCAAGCCACGGCTGGGGCTTAAACCCAGGACCTTCTTGCTGTCAAGTGAGAATGCTAACCGCTGCACCACTGTGCCGTACTGGCAAAAAAAAAAAAGACAAAAAATGACTTCAGGGATGCGTGAGAGGTGTATTGTCACTATGAGTGTGGTGTGAATGTGATCTTGCAGTGTGAAGCGCTCTGGGCTCTGTCAGTGCAGGGTACAAAGCGCTACACAAGTGTAATCCATTTACCATTCGTCACTATGTAATCTTCATGATTACTTACAATTTTAATGAAAGTATTGATTTTTCCCTCTTTTTTCCAGAGTTGTCAAGTTTAATTTTACAGTTTATTTCTGTAAATAACTGAAAAATATTTGTGAAATTACAATATTTTTTTACTATAAATTTGTATGTAGCTTTAAGTGATTTTTCTCTTTTTTTAGAGTTGTAAAGTTGAGTTTTACAGTTTATTCCCTTACATAACAGAAAAATATTTGTGAAATTACGATACACTTGTCAACGTATTTTAACTATAAATATCCGTATTTCTAATTGGGTTTCTTTGTAAAAGAACAGAAATATTGTGGTTTTTCACAGTTACAGAGATTTCCCTGTTATATTACATTTGACATGAAACATCACAGTTTATTTTTGTGAATTAATTGGCATTTTGAAAATACAGAAAAATATTGTTAAACCGACACTAAGGAACTTTTCAACCTTAATAAAACATTTTAATATCTTTAGTGATGATACATCGACTTACAACTAGTTGAATGACCCCTCTGTTACGGGCTGAGGGCGTCAGTATTGCTTTCACTTGGACTAAGCAGCTGTGAGGAGGGTGGTAGGAACCCTGCACACTAAAAAACTCCAAATGTGCGCACTGCTTTACGGCATGTGTCACATCATGATATAACATTGTTTAGCCACCATTAGATTCATTTCCTCGTCGCTATCCGTCCTTCACACAGCCACTGGAAACAAATGAAGGTGAGTTCAGTCCGACAGCACGCCACCAGGAGCAGCATTTTACGACGTCACGTGCTAGTACTCATGGGAACTGTAGTATTCCTTCAGGTAAAACACTACCGCTTTTGTCCACTGGCGCCGCCAAAATCAACGAAAACTGAAAGTTCCTTAGTGTTGCTTTAAGTAAACAGTAAAATACTGTCATATTACTATTTCTTTACAGCGTGGTTGACATTTTGGACACAGCGGTGCTCTTCTCTGTGTCTGCTCCTCTGTTTCTTCCGCTGCTCTTAGTGGTTTTCCACATGGCGGTTTGCTTCTGCTGCTTCTGCTGCTTCTCTGCCATGAGCTGAAAGGAACTTCCTCAAATGCACGAAGATATTCAAAATTTTTCTTTCTGTAATCAATCGATCAAAATCGTTCAGAAATCTAATTTGTGGTTTTGACATTGAGCTCCGTGCGTCGTTTCAGATCTGCTGAGCTGTCCTGATGTACCGAGGAGAGGGTGAAACGCGGAAGCCGGAGGAAGACGTTCCCCAGCAGTGTGTGGGTATGGACAGGAAGGGTTAAAGCTGGAGCCGCCCTGCAGGGACCAATGGGGGACGGCCTGCTGCTGGAGAGTCCTCTGCTTCCACGGATCCCTCCTAATCACATGACTCTGAACAAAAAAAAAAAAAAAAAAAAAAAAAAACTCCACCGAACCGACTGTAATTCATTGATTGTACAGCAGCATGGACCATTACTTAGGACACAGAGAGCATTTCACTCCTCTTTCATAACATTTACTCCCAGTAAAACAGCGCGGCGTCCCATTAGCCTGACGGCTTGTTCCTGGCTCTTCCAGAAGCTTCCAGAAGCTTCCACATCCTCAGACCGCTTCACAGCCGGCTGAAACCGAGGACAGTCCACAAACCGAGGGAACGTTTCAATGAGCATCACACGTTTCTCATTGTGTTTCTTCTCAGCCCCGGTTTTTTTGTTTTCCTCCTCCTCCTCCTCCTCGCCTCTGCCTTTCTCCTCTCTAATGCGCTGCGTTCCGGTCCTTTCCTTTAATACATCAATATACTTTTGTGCAGTGGCTCCCATTTTCTGACGCAAATTATCTTCCCAAATGGGGATGTAAGGCGCTCTGCTTTCCCGAGCAATCCTTTATTGATCGCTCAGTCTCATCAAAGTGGAATGGGAGAGAGAGGGAGAGGGAGAGAGAGAGAGAGAGAGAGAGAGACTCAGAGAGAGAGAGAGAGAGAGAATGGAGAGACAGAGAGAGAGACATTCTGACAGACTCGTCAGTATTTTGTACCCAGCTTTAACATTTTCATTAAACGTCTTTGTTGTTCTTCTTGAAGACCCACTTTCCACCTGCAGCCTTCAGCAGCTTGTTGTAGAATATTTCATTTTTATTTGTGTCATTACTGACACACACACACACACACACACACACACACACGTGAACCTGTTGTGGGGCTGCAGTCCGGGAGCAGCAGCGTTCAGAAGCTCCTGCTCTCCTCCATGTTTCACTGAGTGAACAGCGGATCAGGAGGCGCCGCGACGATTTCAAGGTAAACATGCAGCTGAAAAGAGATGCAACAAGTGAAGTGGACACATGAACATCTTCACTCCGTCAGGTTCAGCGTGGCGAATAAAGTCTGAGAAGTTCAGGAATGTGGCTTCTGGTTTATCTGTCTGCACATCAGAACCAAGGCCCTGTGGACTCAATGCTTTCTAGAGAAAACGCGACACTTTCTGCCAGTCGGGTGTCTGTTCATGGAGTTCAGTCACTGAAAGCTCAACTTTTTGAAGACGGCTCCCAAGGTGGGACTTTTTGAAAATGCTCTGTTTGTGTAAACGACCACAAACCCTGAGCGGAGGCTGAGTGCAGGACCAGAGCTTCTGCTCCACGTGTCCGCCTGATTGATCAGGACACAGACCTCGACGCCTCGGCGCCGCCGTACTGCGCTGCAGGCAGGAAGCCACCGACCTGACGTCTGTATCATCGCTCACTGATGTTTCAACCAGTGGATGAATCCAGCTGCAAACACCTGGATTCAGGGAATTCAGTGGATTCAGAGTAGATTCATGGCTTGAATGTGATAATGTGACTTCATGAGTCTCACTCTGTGTGTTGAAAGTACAGGAACGAGCTGTCTGGTGTTCAATAATCAAATGATTAAACGCTCCATGCAGCAGATTCACTTCATGCTCTGATTCCCATTCAGCACTAAACAAAAACCCTAAAGGGTGATCAGGTGTCAGGTGATCTCTCTGGGTTCAGATCCGGTTCTAAATCCTGACTGCTGCATAAAAACTCCGGCAAATGTTTGATGCTGAACTCATATACGTTCACAGCATCAACATCCAACAGAAGACTCTCAAAAAGTTAGTTTCCTCCCATCTCGAGGATATGACCCTCAAACGCTCTGAAACCACGACAGATACATGTGTGGAGTGTGAATTAAAAACAAAAGTAATGACGAGCAAATCATCCAAACCACAGTTTGTCTTTTCTTTCTGGGAGAAAGGCCGCAGAAACTCTTTATCATCCCTGATTTGAGAAAAGCTTTCAGGAAGCCAGTCTGAAGAGTCACAGTGAAATTTCAACAGGTCGAAAGTCAAACGCATTTTTCTTCTGTGAGCGAAACAATCAGCTCATTAGAAAAGGCCGAGTTTCAAACGCTGTTCAGGAAGCGGCTCGTTAAAGTTGCTTCGCCGCATCAGGAGAGCAAGCGGAGCGTCTGCAGAGGAGCCAGGGAGCAAACAGTCATTTTGTCTCCGGCTGTTTCAGAAGACGACTCCACCGCATTCATTTGTCCTGAAGTGGGTGTCGAACATAAGGCCCGTGGGCCAAAACCGGCTCCCAAGAGGCTCCAATCTGGCCGACCCACCACACCAATGTCCAAAATGTGAAAGAAAACATCGACTTCTTCAGAAAAGCAGCCACAACACTGAAACCAGCAGACATCAGCGATGCTACGGGAGCTAGCGACCTGGATGCTACCAAACTAGCCTGAAAGCCAAGGCAAAACACCCACAATGCAACAGCAACAGCAGAGGTTTAGAGCACATTTCACTGGATTTTGCACCAGAAGGTTTCATTAAAACTGGCTCCACGGTGAGATTTGTGGTAGTAACCGTTTGGTTTAGTGAAAATATCGACATTTTCGTCTCGTAAACTCTACGAAGAAAAACCTCACGGTTTAAATTCAGAGGTGGTTTTGGTTCCATTTTACCGCCCCGGCTGACTCGGGATGGAACCCGGCAGCCTGCGGCCCCGGCAACGGCGTGGAGCCTCCGCAGAGCCACGCCGCGGCGGGACGGGACATGGCGGCCGCACAGCGGTGCAGTGGTTTGCTCTTTCGCCTCACGCTGAGAGGGACCGCTCGCCTGCGAATTCACACGCCGCCACCGTCTGGGCGGAATCAACCAGCGCGGTCCGGATGGTGAAAATATATGACTCCACACCCTCAATATTTCCCAGCATTCAAACATGTCAGTCATGTCAGGAGCAATCATCCAGGGAGCGAGGGGGGGGGGGCTCTGTCTGCTCCCAAGCTGTCAGAAGAAGATTCGTAAGAGTAGAAGAAAACCTTAATGATAAAGTTTGTGTTATCTGGAGCTCGCCGGGGAGCGGCAGACCCCCTCACCTCTCGCCTTATCGCCCAGCCTCACCTCTAACCGCTGAGCAAGGCGCTCCGTCCAGCCGCTGCTCAACGAAGAATTAACATGCAGGGATGGGGAATTAAACCCGCAGCTTTCCCTGGAGAGAGAACCACTCTCTCGCCTGCTGGCTTCGCTCGCTGCTCTGACGTCTCCGTGGTCGTCTGTGTGAATCCAGATTTCCCCGTCAAGCCTTCCCTCTTGGAGATGTTGTGTTTTACGGAGATGGCCTCGCTCTGCGGACGCTGGACGGACGTGGATCCACTGGAGGAACGCCATCAGGAATTCCCCGCTGGGATTAACACAAACACCAGCATCCTGCGCCGCTCTGTTTTCTGTTGAGGTTTAAATGATGGTAGCTCTCTGCCCCAGCCCTCTGTGCCGTTATGAGCTCACTTCAGAGTGAGTTAGTGGTTTTACAAACATTTGGGACACTGGAATCAATAACTACAGCCACAGATAAGTGTCTGTCTGAGCTCCATGTCTGAGTCCTGTGGTCCCGATCGGATCATCGCTCACAGGATCTGTCCTGAGATGACTCCGTCGGTTCGTCCTCGCAGTGGAATGACTCACGATCCACATAAACAACGTGAAAATGCTCATTTTGAAAGAAATGAAAAGGGAAGCAGACGCAGAGGGGAGGCTGTTCATTCTGACCCGTCACCGCAGGACCTGAAGGAGTTTCCTCTAATTAGCTTGTTCTGTTCAGTCAGACAGATCAACATGAAGGTTGTGGTACCGAAGGAAATGTTTCTGGCTAAATATTTCAAGTATTGCATTCAAAATGAGTTTTTATTTGTAAAATAGGCTGTTTGAAGCTCAGAAGATGTTCACAGTTGCAAGCAAAAATATATCAGATTTCAAAGGGAGCTGAAATTCTTGCAGTAGTCTGGAAGTTAGCATTTAGCTTTTAGCTTCCTCACAAAGATCTGAAAAGCTCCAAACTGAAAGCTGCAAAGCTGCTGCAGCCCTTTGTATCACCTTCTTTGTGCTTTCCTGCTTCCAGTGTCATTCTTTCATTTCCGTCATGATCCCTGAAGTCTCGAGTTTGAGTTGACTTCTCTCCACTGTGCTGCTGAAGAGGAAAGAGCTCAGTCAGGCTGAATCCCGTTTCCCCCCTCAGCCCTCCCCCGTGGCCCTACCCTCCGTTTTGCGCGTTCAGGTAGAGGGGAGGGGGAGGGCTGTTCACCCCTTCCAAACGGAGATTCTCCCGAGGCTCACTCCAAACGGAGGGGTATGATGCAGTGGCGGCCGGTGGCGAGGGGCGGCGGCGGGAGCGCTTGTTTTGTCCGCCTACATTCCAGGCGGGCAGTGATGAAGAAACCAACTTATTGAAAATAACCGTCTATCTGTTGTGTTCGGGACGCGCCTGGAATGCGCGGGTGTGGAAACGAGCGCTCCCGCCAATGCGGAAGTGAACTAACACCGCCCGCCACTCGCGGTGTAGGCGGTCAAAGCAAGTGCTCCCGCCGCCGCCCCTCGCCACCGGCCGCCACAGGGTATGACAGATTTCCCAGGAAGCCTTGCAAGATCGGCAAGATGGCAGCGTCCGCAATGAACGAAGTTCATAAATGTCAGTATTTTCTCAATGAGTAAAGTTTTAAAATGTAAGAAAAACATTCTTCTTCGGCAAACAATTGTGGCATCTGCCTCCGTCATCGGCAGCGGCGACTACTGATGACGTACGCGATTGTCGAAGGGGTGTTCCAATTCGGAGGGGTTTACTTTCAGCCCTACCCCTCAGCACTCCGTTTCATAGGGCTAGAAAGAGAAATGGGATTGGGCCTTAGAACCTCCAGACTCCATATCCTGACCAGAGGGTTATTATGTAGTCTGTCTTTTTTACGTGTTTTGTGGCATTTCGACATGTTGAAACAGAATCAATCACTGGTACTGCTTTTTTAACGAGAGCGAGCGGCCCCAGTGTTCTGCATTCCTGAAGGAGCGCTGTGGATAACCACGCTTCTGAACTCTGTGAAGTGAGGCAGCAGGCGGGGGAAACAAAAAGAGTGTGAAACTAACAAAGGCCGGTCCTGTAGCGGGCGGCGCGTTGCCCCGGGTGTGAGATAAAACCCCGTGTTAAATGTAAGTGAGGGTGACACCTTCGCCGCCGAGACCCGGGCCGACAGCGCCCGGGACATGCAATATTCATCCACAGTCAAAAGACACAACACGGAGCGCTGTCACCGACACGTCCCTCACTCACACACACACACACACACACACACACACACCTCATCAGCCTGAGTGACGGTTTACAACAAGCAATTAGTCGTGCATGAGTGGAAGAAAAATGAATATGGCGAAGAAAAGGAAATTTGTCAAACAATTCACAGTGTACAGTCAGAACATGACAGCTGTGTGTGTGTGCGTGTGTGTGAGTGTGTGAAGGAAGCATTCAGGTTGTGTGTTTTGTCTTGGAGCAAAAACAGTCAAAGTGATAAAATGTCTGGTTTTCCTCCATCAGCTGGTTTCTGCCTGGACACCCGGAATCAAACCGTGGCGTCAGGCCGTGAGGACGTCGCCCGACCAAGTTCTGTATCTGAGGGATTTTTAAATGTGTGTGTACATAGACCTGTGTGTAGCTTGAATTTGCAGCAACCAAACGCATAACAATGGCCCATAATGTCGTTGGGACGTTATCAGAGCACAGAATATTTGTGGTTGAGTTGGGACGACAATTACCAATATGGGAAAAGTGTAAAATTCACGATTCTAAATGCGTTTTCACGAGCATAATTTTAAATATCTCCTGTTTTATTTGCCATTTTTCATTTAATCGGTCTTTTGTTGTCAGGGGTCTTCTTTCATTTCCGTGATTTTAATGTATTTTAATGTTTCTTTCTCTTTCTGAATTGCCGTGTGTTCGAACGGTGCCGTACAAAGAAGCTTGCTGTTAACTTGTATAAAATGTGAAAGCTTAGAGATGGTAATATATCCTCTCTTTATGACTTTATTCACCGACATACAGGTCTGAAACTTCTCCTGTCGTCTGGAGTTTATCAAGTAAGTTAATTCTTCCACTCGTCTGACCTTAAAGAAGCAGCTCATATCGATTCCTCCTGAGGTCGGAAAAGCAGTGTTGTTGTGACGTGACGGTGATAGGCTGGTAAATATGCTTCCACATGCAGCGGCAGAAAGTCGCGGCTGCTGGAGATCCAGCAGGACGGCGAGGAAGAGAATCACGAAGGATTAGCAGCTTTTGTAATAAAACGCTTGGACCAATAAACATGAATCTGAGCCGCGGCGCGGATCAGTGGATCTGACGTTATCTGGACAGGTGGATCCTCCCTTTGGATTTGTCTGACAAAGTGTTTCTTATCTTGAGTCTTTCTTCCTCTGCGCAGACAGACTGTAGCAGACCGGTCACGCAATAATCAGGTTCATCAACCCAACACGGGAGTTTCAACCAGAGCAACAGACAGACGGCGTCTCACTGACAGCAGCATCATTACAGCCTGAACAGTACAGTCTGGATCATCACACACTTCTCTTTGCATCTGCTTATCTGGCAGAAGAAGATCGCTTATGACATAACCTTGAAATAGCCGGAGAATCTGGACTCCGGCTTCACGCTGGTGCCAGCCGATAAGATTCCCCCGATACGGTGATTTCAGGGAGCACAGTGCATTCACAAATTTATGACTTGATAAACAGCCGGCGGCACTGAGTGGATCTCTGCTTCGCATGGTTTAAAAGAAGCGCCTGTCCTGTTTCGTCCATCCGTCCATCAGCAGCTGCTGTGAGAAGTTATCATGTTCATAAGAACGCTGACGGAATCTTCCTGGATCCAAGAACGAAGACTGGAACATCCTGGTCCAACAAGCTGGACCTGATTTTAGTTCTAGTGGTTCACGAATTTAAACATGGATCCTTTTTGTTTTCTTTTGTTAAAATAACCACAAGGAAACTCTTTCGATGCACTTCTCTTTATGATCCATCACATCAGTTTGAGCCTGTTTAGTATTCTAATCTATTCTAATATTCAGGCGTGGCTCATTCCTTCTGAAATCCACCAGGTTTTGAATTGAGTTTTGACATATATTATATTTCTAAAATACCTCACAATGGCTGAATACCTCCAGAGATTAAAACACAATCTGAGCTTTGCACATTATTAAAAATAGAAAACATGAAAAGCCAAAAAAGGAGAGAAAAGGATCGAGTGAAAGTGGGTGGCAGAGAAGCAGAGGAAGGCGTAGTGTGGGGGTGGAGAGTAAAATAGTGAGCAGAGAGAACAAGAGCTTCCTTCTCTAATTCCACACACCATTAAATAGTAATTTCACTGCTTGATATATTTATGCATTAAAACATTACGGCCTCCTACCCAACCAATTACTATGCAGACTGAGCTCTTGCTGTCCACACAGCCGGCCTCATCGGAAAGATCATATGCATGAAATATACAGGCTCCGCCGGCAGCCGGCACACAGCGCCGCACAGGAAGAAGTTTATAGTCAGTGAGATACGTCTGAGCTTCAAAGTGCTGATTAATGTCTGTTTGTCTGCTTAAATAAACATTTCAACCCCAGTTAAAAGATTTGAGTTGATATAATTACACATATAAATCTCTCCAGTGTGAAAATCTCAGGTTAGATTTACGCTTACTGTGATTTTTACATGAAGTAGAGCGTCAAATGTAATGAAGTTATTGTAAAGCAAAAACGGTGCTTTAACTGATACCAGGCAAACGGCTGATACCAGCAAAACTGCATAAAACAACGGTAGTGAGCTGGAAAACAGACTGGAACCAGGTGTGGAGCTACTCTCACAGTCCGGCGATTCGGCTCGACTGGATGAGAAGAACTACTAAGATCGGTTTGGTCTGGTTCAAAGCAGACCGGCGGGCTCACGTGGCTCCTGCTGGTCTGGAGCCGCTCAGCCAATCAGCCTGGACCGGGATCTTAAAGAGGATCTGCGTCATAATTCACCGCAGTCTCTGCGTCGCTCTTCAGATCACTTCACCTACTTCCTCTGCATCTTCTCCGGTACACCAACTGCGCCACAGCTGACCTGCAGGTAAACCTGCAGCCATGTTTCACAGGTCCAGAGTTCACTTACTGAACGAGCGCCGAACCCAGCGGGCTAACGAGGGAAGTGAAAACTCCTCAGCGCCGAGAAGCAGGCCAGACAGGTCAACTGCTGCTTGAAAACATGGGTTTCTGCTCAGACTCGTGCAGCGTGAGACGCTGGCAGACCATCTGCTGGGCCAAACACAGGAAGCCTCTCTGTTCCAGGGCTGCTGCCTTCTCCAGGTGATCAGGTAAACCCGCCGGACATCCTGCAGCCTCTCAGAACCCGGACCTGAACCCCAGAGCGACTGCTGCTGTCTGGCTGCATCATGATCCAGCAGAATGGAAGTGGATGAATGGTGCTGAAGATGGATGGAAATACTGCAACGCAGCCAATCCGCAAACTGTCAAAGCTCGAGAAGAGTCCGGAAGCTTCACATCACCTCATCCACGAGCTAACTGAGGCTTTTAGAAGAAGAGTGTTAAAATAAACTGTCTCCAGTTGCAGGAGCTCATTTTTTCCTTCCTGTTCTGCAGCCCGATGTTTACTAAAGCGTGCAGCGAGCGCCGTGCGATAAACCCGGAGAATCAGTGGGATGTGGTCGTGAATTGTGTTTTAAAATGATGAGTGAGACGTTCTGAGCAGCATTGTCTCTTCGCTGGGTATTTTTGATTTCTTCCACATCATCATCAAAGCCATTGAGATTCAATTGAGGAGAAATGCTTTGAGTGCAAGTGTGTGTGTGTGTGTGTGTGTGTGTGTGTGTGTGTGTGTGTGTGTGTGTGTGTGTGTGTGTGTGTGTGTGTGTGTGTGTGTGTGTGTGCTCTCAGTTCATGTCACACAATCCATCACTGGCAGCTCTTCTTGCGGGTGGATCACTGCAGGTTACGGTTGCGCTCCCTAAGCATTGTGGGAGCTTGATGTATGTGCTGTCGACTGGCAGTTAATGAAACAGCAGCTCCAGCAGCCGGCCTCCCTTCCACCGCTCCTCCCTTCCTCCACCGCTCCGTCCTCCTGCTAATCTCCTCCCCGGCTTCCTCCATCTCATCCGTCTCTGCACGCTAAAGGCTGCGAGAATTAGCAAGAACGGGAAATATTTCTGAGGACTGTTCCGCCAATTCAATCAGAAAGGAAAAAAAAAATTCTAATTTTCATAATGCATTAAGTGCAGCAGTTGTGCCTTTTATAGGTTTTGTTTGAAAGATGAAAACAGCAGCATCTATCTGTCAGTGTGAAAACAGCAGATCTGATTGTATCAGGAATTTTGATGTGTTTCTCTCTGTCTGCTGGTGATTAACCCTAAATCCATATCAGTGGGGTAGATTTGATCCATCTATCAACCTTCGAGACCCATTTATCCAGCTCAGGGCTACACTGCAGCCAATCCCAGGAATATCATCCCCAATAAATACGATTCAATAGAAGGGAGTTACGAAGACCACCCACCCAGAAAATTGCTCACTTGTAAGGCGATAACTAATCTGTGTTCTGTGTTTTTCACACGACAGAAAGAAGTGTTATCAGCCCCTGACTCAGTATTCTCCGTGGTGAAAAATGTCCATAATCCTGCTGAATCAAAGTCGCGCAGAAACGCTGCATCTGAAACGTCAACAAACAAATCGGTTCACAAACCAGCTTCACGGCTGTGGTTACGACAGGCTGGCGGTCCGAGAGCTTCTGTGAGATGAAGGATGAAGTCTACTTGTGGACAATTTCACTCGGGCTGCAGGAACGTATCCATGAATCAGATCAGAGTCAGGAACTGGACCTGCTGGAAGCTGATCAGTGCAGAGGCAGCTGGAGATGCTGAGGGCTCCATCCAGTCAGGACTCCAGACCTGTATACAGGCGGAACAGGGCTGTGAGTCCAGGAGAACCAGGGCAGGACCAGCAGGACCAGCAGGACCAGCAGGACCAGCAGGTCCTGGGAGCCGGTCTCCACAGCCTCCTCTCTCTCTGCTGGAAACAACGTTCATTCTCAGCTGAAAAAAAAAAGCATCAGCAAATAACTTCTGTGTATTGTGCATGTATAATTACTGGAGAACATAAACAAATAGATTTTAATCAGAGGAAAAAGTCAATATGATGTGTGAAAAATCCGATGACAAATGCGCGCTATGGAAGTGAACGGCGGATTGGCTGAATGTAATTAGTCCACACATAATGTGATCATAGCTCACTCTCTGTTCATGCAATGGCTGGAAAACTCACCGCAGCAAGTTACAGCCTGAGAAAGATTGTGAAACATCTCTGAAGCCCCAGATCCAGTTCATTATTCCAACACGGCCGTGCAGAATCAACAAGCTTTTTTAACTTTTAGTACTGCAGTTCAACAACTTAGCTGTTTGATTATGAGAGCGGATTTTACATAATAAGGGAACACTGGACCTAAAATCATGACTGCAATAATAACTACTTCAAGCTAACAGCGTCCCAGCCGTGCCTATGGAAGGTGGAAGGATAATGACTGTGTTTACAGCTGCACTGACACAGGACAGCAGCCGCGCTAACAGGTGACCGGACGGCCTCTCGGACTCTGGCGTGGTTCCTAACACTCCAAACAAACAGCGAGCAGCCATGTTTCATTCAAAACCTTTGAAAACACTCGAATAATTCAACAAAAACCATGATGCCATTTCAGTGAGTTCGTGTTGTTGCTGCAGGAAAGAGTGGAGTTATCAAGCTCTGAAAATACAGCGGAAATATCCTATTGAGAAATAAAGTCAAGAGAACCAGTGGCTCACTGCTGCCCCCTAATGCACAGGAGAGGCATCGCTTAAACCGACATCCTGCAGCTTTAAGGCTGCAGTCACTCTGAAGGTTCGTCTCCACTCTGTATTTCTGTTTTTCTCTGTCAGTCCTGTCTCTTCGACCAGCTGAGGGTAGCGTGCCACCTTCTCATGGTATGGAGCTCTCGCGTCTCTTCTCATAAATTATTTGTGGCGTTTGAGAGGAACTGTGTGAAACATGGCTGCTGAAAGTCCTCCCTGGTAGATGGCGGGGGTGTTTGCTCTGAAATGGGCTCTTTGTGTTTGGTGACATTTTGAAAAACTCTGCGGGACAAAGCAAACGGCAGCTGATGTCTCTGAGCATAATGAACTTCCAGTTCGTCGGGAGAGCTCCCTTCCACAGGCTGCAGCACATCACTTCCTCCAGTGGTTCCAGCTGCAGGGCGGAGGCGGGGGGCCGCAGACGGAGGAGCCCCCCAGGTTTCCCCCCTGCAGACACACTGCTCCACATTCATCCGTGGTTCCTGCTTCCTCCAGCATGTCTACATCTGATCCCTACACCCTTCAAACGGAAACCGCTTTGAGCTAATCTGCGATCTGTGGCTGAAGAAATCTGCTCTGGAGAACCGTCCCCGACAAGCTTTACCACGATCTCACTATTTAGTTTTGTGTTATAATTCATAATAAAGTTGTAAAAGTGCTTGCATGCTGGCTGCAGTCGCTGTGTATCGTTTGCGCTGCGCTGCTGCGTGGCACGCAGCGCCTCCAGTGGAATAACAGCCATTAGCTAGCATACGAGCTGGTGGCTGACGACGTGACGGGGCCGCAGCGCACTGGAATATGAGCTTTAGAAGTGTGAGAAACGTTCCATTGTATTCTGATATCTTGTTAGTGCTACAATCAATAAGAGGGTCGATGAGTCTGAACTGTAGTGTTAGAACAGTCGCCGTTAGCCCTGCTTTTTCCCGGTGCCTGCAGACCAGTAGGCGGTATTTCTGTCTCATTATGCAGTTTGGATGTCTCCCGGTTTAAACTTGCATCAATCTCACCCAGATCTCTAAAGCAGGGCGAAGAAGAAAAGATGGAGCTAATTAATTTGAACCTAACTAACGTCTGGCGCCGTGTGGGGAAGAAGGGTCCTGTCAACTAATGGGTTACCAAGGGAGACATTGTCTTCAGCAGCTTCCCTCCGCCGTGCCCCCGCCGCCGCCCCCCCTGCCCCCGAGACCGGCAGAGAACCACAGACACAGACAGAGACGGATGGAGAGCCGCAATGAGAGAAAATTAACACGCCGGCTCGGAGTCAGCCAGGTGGCTCGGCTCTGCAGACCCTCACGTCTCCGTCCACCGCCGCCCGCCGCTCAAAACACCCAGTGAAGCTGTCAGCGAGGTCCTGTCAGCATCCTGAGGGTGGGGAGCGGCGAGGAACTGGAACCAGGACCAGGACCAGAACCACAATGTGTCACAGTGTACACTCAGACCACAGCAGACTGCAGTCATGGTCCTCCTTCATGAAGACCTGCTCAGTGCTGCCCCCTGGCCGCTTGCACAGGAACCGCTGGTCCCTGCTTCCTGGGGTTCAGAACATCCAGTCACAGCTCGCTAACGACCCAGTTTATCAAAACCTTCTCATGCAAATAAGATCTGTTTCAGTTTAATGTCAATTTTCAGTTGATCAAAACCAAAATGCACTGAAAGTTCAAACAGGGTTTTGTAAATGAGGCCCGGTGCTGGAGCCACCTCCTCCTGCAACTTCTTCTAAAGCTATGCTAATGAGCTAATGAAGTTCTTGTGCAGCTTATGCACACCTTTAAAGGTTTTGGCAGTTTATTACGAGTTTCTCTACCAACAGCACAGAAAACCCAGCCAATTTCCCGCACCGAAAGATCGGGTGTAGTTTTCTCCTGAGGACCGAGGCTGTGCTCCACCAGCACTTTTCTCATAAACAGAACGGTTTAGAAAGTCAAACCTGTGTGAAATAGCTGCACTTTCACCAAACCCCAACCATAAAGTTCATGAATGAAGAAATAAGAAAGAACTGAACCAAAGTATCTCACCGAGAATAGTCCACCTGCAGTAAAACACGGTGGAGGCACCATCATGCTGTGGGGCTGCTTCACTGCCTGCTGATTGGAACGTTGAACGTGTCCAAGGAATGATAAATCTGCAGACTACTGATGTATTTCAGGGTTAAATATGTCAGCCAGCATCCAACAAGTTCATGATCTACATCCAGACGTAAACCTGAAGCATCAGAGGAGCTTCAGAGCAAACGCTTCTAGATCAGGGGGGTCAAACATGTGGCCCGCGGGTCAAAACTGTTCCCAGAGAGAATACAATGCCATGAAAAGTGTAAAAATTTCAAAACATACTTGCATCACAGTAGCTGGTTTCGTGAAAACAGAAACGTACAACACTGTGCATCAAGACAAAAGCTGAGGGATCCGAAACTGATCAGCAAAGTAGCATTAGCATCGAGGAATGAGGATTTGATTCAGATCACTGCTGCAGGATTGGATGGAAACACATTCAGAAAGAACGCTAGACCTGGAAATGGCAGACGTTTTACATTTTACTGCTGTATACTGCAGAGAAGACAGTTTTTTTTTTTTTAAGATTTTTTTTTTTTAAGATTTTTTGAAAATAAACATTTTATATAGTGTTATCTTTTTGGGTTTTGTAAATAAAGTATGTGCAAGTGTAAATTTTTCTTCTTCACCAACTTTGGACTAAATCTAAGGAAACCTTTTTCAGTTGTGATTTAAAGGGCTCAGAGTCATATTTTCAGGGGGGCACATAAGCGGTGCGCTGGTGCGCTACCAAATTAAAAAATGAGTACCTGATGAAACACTGTAACGCTCATTTGCGTTCCAAGATTTGGGGATAGCAAGGTGCGCATCTGTGTGCCGGATAGGCCAGTGTTCACCCGTACTGTCGGACTGGGGGGGGGGGTGCTCTCTCAGAGCTTTCCTTTCAGGTGTAATGTTCTGCTGTTCTGAGTAAAATGACCCACATAATCCTTCGGACTGCTCTGTTTAGTCTACACTCCCGCGCCGGGGTACGGCAGCCGCACAGGGACAAAAAGCTGGCTGCGCCTCCTCTGAAGCCCTCTGGGAGGGGGAGGCGCGCCTCACACTTTGAAAACCGCTGGTCTAAGTGATAAAAAGCAGATACTGTACGAGCACTTTTATTTTTCAGAGCTTTAAACACCGTTATATTTTGTGAAAGTCACAAGGTTCCAGACATTCTGTTGCTGCTTCTCTTCACTTTCAGTTGAAATTAAAGCAGCTATGTAACACTGTCCACGCATCCCTCTATTTGGTTCTTCCTGTGGCGTGGGAATAAAATGTATTTAAAAATGTGAGGACCAAGCAACAACCCAAGGTTCTCCCCTGAGAACCAGACAAAAAATATTATGCATATTTTTATTGGTTTAAATGCTGACCTGAGATTAAGAAAAAAAAAAACAAAACAGTCAGATGTTGGTGATGCTGCTCAAAAGAAGAACGAAGTTCCCTTCCTGATGCCAGCCAGCCGCAGGAAATAACAGATTTCTGTCAGGACATTCCAGTCTTATGAGAAGAGGCTGCATGGACACGGAGGCCCCCCAACTGCAGGCCACGCCCCATTCACTGCAGGCCACACCCCTAACTGCAGGTTACGCCCCTCGCTTCAGGCCACACCCCTCGCTGCAGGCCACACCCCTAACTGCAGGTTACGCCCCTCGCTTCAGGCCACACCCCTCGCTGCAGGCCACACCCCTAACTTCAGGTTACGCCCCCTAACTGCAGGTTGCAGCCCTCACGGCAGGCCACCCCCTCGCTGCAGGCCACACCCTTCGCTGCAGGCCACACCCCCTCACTGCAGGCCACACCACTTGCTTCTGGCCACACCCCCTCACGGCAGGCCACGCCCCTCACTGCAGACCACACCCTTCTCTGCAGGCCACGCCCCTCGTTGCTGACTGTTCTCCAGATGTTTGGCAGGCAGAGGGAGAGAATGGCAGAGCGAGAGCAGGAATCGTGTCAGGAGCTTTGTCGTCGTCCTGCTGGAGCCTGAACACCAGACACACCATGAAAACACTGGAGTCTGACAGTCCTACTTTAACTCCTCCCATACAAATTAAAGCATTCGTTTAACTTAACTCACTCGCTTGACGTCCTGTTTTCGACGAAGTTGGCACATTGTGTAAATTGCAACATAATAAAACTCCAACATTTCGCGGATTTATTGCCCTTGCACTGTTTTTATTGCCCTGGCACGAGTGGAAATGAGGCTGTAGATCCAGCGCCAGCCTCCCCGCCTCACATCCCATCAGTCTGACTGCAGACACGACTCCTCTGCATCTGCACTCAGAGCGAGGACCAGCTCGCTGCTTTGTGCCTTTCAGGAGACTCTCAGGCCTCTGAAGATTTGCCCGTCCAGAAAGTCGGCCCCCTGCTTCTCATTCTGCTGGCAGCGTGTCGGGGGGGTGGGGGGGGGGGATTATCGCACTCAGTACATTCATCAAGCTACTCACAGGGAAAGCAGAAGACTGGCAGACAAATATATTACAGTGTCATCGACATCAGAGACGCCATGCGTAACAAGGCAGGACACTTCTTTAAGACAAAGCAGGACGAGCAGCCCGACTCCCTCCGCCCACAGCTGCTGCTCCATCTCCATCACGCCATTATCACTGCCTGCATGTCTGCTCCTGCACAGCCACACACACCCAGGGCTGAACCGGTCCCACTCGCAAACTTCAACTCACACAGTTTGAAAGGCAAAGATTCCAAATCAAAGCTGCACAACATGCAGCAAGTCAACTTCCAGCATGTACGTGTCAGGAAACCTGACAGGACTGCTGGAGATTAAGGAGACGTTTACACGTCGACGTTTCCAGGTGAAAACAGAAGACTTCCGTGTTTTGGGTGCCCATTTACATGACAGAACAACAGAGTCACTGAAAACACAAAAACGCTTTGACTCCGACGCTGCAGAAATGGGGAAAACGGAACTTTTCTGAATCGCTGCTGTTTTTTTGATCATTTCTTGTTCTGCACACGCTCAGCAGGGTCGGCCCGGGCGCAGACGACCGCCACGAGCCGCCGAGGGCGCCATGTACCCAGGGGAGTCGGCTTGCTGTCCCAAAAAGGAATTTATTTTGACGTTCTGTCCTGCGCCCCCTTGTGGCCACCGAGAAGAACAGCAGTCACTGTTAGCGTAAATTTCTAAGGTTGAGCTTCATCCTTCATGAACCAGATAGATAAGATGGATAACTTTAGATTTGTCCCAAACTGCAGCCGTTAAACGACGCTGGTTGGTTTCATTTCATGTCATCCAGGTTTATTGATGATCAGTGATTGGTGGAATCTCTACTAAGACCCGCCTCCTCGGGCGACTTTTCTGACACTCCAAGCTGTTTATCTGTTCTTTTAATGTAGATTATTTATAGAAAATAAAGCGCAAACATTATCAGTATAATTTCATTTAGTATTAGAGATCATTTTGCTCTTTACTTTCTGTTTCTGACTCGCTGGCAGTAACATGTAACACAGATTCTGATTCTCGTGGAACAGTCTCACTGGCGTTTGTTTTCTTTCATTCACACCACCCTGGTAGTTGTGCAGGTTCTCTGTGTTCACTTTGGGTTTATTGTTTCAGACAGGAGGCAGAAACAGGCGTCACGGTGCGGAGGCAAGGCAGCGAGCAGCAGAAGATTTATTAATAGTGCCTCTTTTTTAAACATGTCTGAAAATGTAAAGTCTGATTAATGTAAAAGCAGAAGCAAAGGTTCATGCAAAGTATTTACACACAGGCTCAAACAGTCCAATTTCAGATGTGAAATGACATTTTTAAAATGTCAAACGCAAATAAAACAGATGGAAGGAACAGATTTTTTTTTAAAAACTGTAACAGCTCCTGAGCAAAATAAGGAAAGAAAAGAGTATTTTAAAAAATGGAGTCTTCTTGTTCAGCAAATTCAAAATGATGAAGTTTAAAGAAACATGTGATTAATGGCAGTTAATTTATTGAAATGTACAAATGTAAAGGGATAAATCCATTGATGTCTGCTTCAATAAATGGCTTCATGGTATTTTTAACCAATGCTTTGGTAAATGTTCACCTCACGGGAAAGTTTATTGAAGGACGAGGAAATTGCCATTTCAAATATGCTTCAATATGTTTTAACATACTTCCGACATTTCAGTTTAAACTGCTTCATCTAAACACAGAAACACATATTGTGTTTTTTTGTTCTTTACTTTGTTCATTTATTAAAGGCATATTGGAGGATTCTCTGCGATTTCGTACAACATGGCCGATTTGCTATTTTTGCAGCGCTGCCATGCGCGGCTCCCTCCATGAGGACTGTGGGAGCGCACGTCAGCCGCATGTCAGTGTGTTTACATCCGCGCAGCTGGAGCATCTTCTTTCCGCATAGGATTAAAACACATCTGTAATCATGTCGGACTTTTCTTCCAATCATACACAAGAATACGATCCGTACATGTTTATGCAACAGAAACACATCTGAATGGGATAATCAGCAGGTCACCTGTCCAGCAGGAACTTCCCCTCGTCCTGATCAGTCCTAAATCCCTTTTGTGCTTCGAATGTCCGCCGCCTCGTAAAGGAGTCTCCCAGTGAAACTCGCGCTTTGGCTTCTTTTCTATGGCCTTCTATCCTCTACCATCTCAAACAATGTTCTTTTTTTGTGGCTGGCCATCTTCGGAGGCGTTCGCGGGAGGAGATAGCCGCTTCTGAATGAGGTGCTTTGGTCGCTCCCACTGCATGTCACTTCCTAAACAATGCTCTGCGCACCAGAAAGTGCGTTCACGATGGCAGAGCCAGAGGCAGACGGAGCTAGACGAAGCAGACGGCGCAGCCGAGGGGCGGAGTTATAAGTCTGCCTCCAACTCGGACAACCCTATGTTCTCCATGTTTGTGTTTCTCATGACTCCCACCGTGGGGGGTGTGTATTTATGCAAATGAAGCGTGTTATCATTGATGAGGAGAGGGCTGGGGTCCAATCCCCTGCCTGTCTGAACCAGAGCGCTGGGCCAGGCAGCGGTGAGTTGCTCTCCAGCAGCTCACAGCGGCTCCTCCGGGACCGATCTCGTTCGGGTCTCACCAGTTTTCGATGCCCTACGTAGGTCCTACGTATCAGTGACGCCGGGCCAAATCTGGGCGGGGCGGCTCAGAAGTCTTAAAAGTCTGCCTCTGGCTTTTTCACGTCGAACGCACCTCGAGCGCGCACAGAGGCGGCGACTCAACATGATACGTCATCACGCAAACGCATTCCCACATTGATTGGCATTACGACTGCCCAATCACGAGTTGGAACCAGACAATTCTGATTGGTTCTAAGGATCCTCCAGTATACCTTTAAGACTCAGTCAGTTTCATTCTACTATAAATTAATGTTTTCAGTTCAAATTAAACATTTAAAGGCCTGAGCTCCACTGGAAACACACTGACTGACACTGACTGACGATTCAACCACACTGCATCATTTCATAATATTCAGTTTCTGACTAAATACATTCTGGATTTTAATGAGAGGAGAGCCGCATTTATCAAAACTAGAAGAAATAAACATCACAAATAAAAGTGTTTCTTTTTTTAATGGAATAAAAAAGACTAAACAGACATTCAGATGATGTTGTGACCTGCAGCTGAGTAAATCTGTTTCCTCTCCTCTCTCTCTGTCCGCTGTGCTCTCTTGATTTCAAACCAGAGGAAACTGGATGTGGTGTTCTTGTGGAGCGGAGCCCCCCGGTCTGCTGCTCTGCCAGGCCTGTAGGGGGCAGAGTCCAAACCCGGCTGCCTGCTCGCCTCCTGCAGCTCCTCCTCCTCCTCCTCCTCCTCTCCCTTTCATCTTCCTCCTCAACTTCCTAAGCTCTTAATCAGTCTGTTCTCATCCTTTTGACTCGTCAGTGGGTGTGTGAGCGTGTGCACGTGTATGTAGATTTACATGGCAGTTAAAAACAGAAACTCAATTAATTTAAGCCTTTTTAATTAGCCCACAGCCCGGGTTTCACTGCGCTCCCCTCTCTTCTCTCTCCTCGCTGCCGCTTCAGCTCGCTTCTAATGATTCTCGCTCTGTTTTCTGCAGCTGTCAGCATCTTAGCAGGGTTCTCTCCCACAAAACAAAGCCCAGCTAAAACAGGCTTTCCACGTCACATGTCCAGTGTGGTGCGGCTCCGGAGGAACAATGAGGCCGCCTCGCTGAATCCTAATTCCCTCTGCTGATTCTCCTGCTCGCTGGAGGCTTGTAATCTGACTGAACACAGCTCTCTGCTAACATTTGACAAAGTCTGCTTGCTCGAGGTCCTGGAGGAGCTCCGGAGACTCCTTCCAGTTCAGACCAGGGATTTATTGTTTAATGCAGTGACTCCTACAGCGAGGCCCCTGTAATAGCTGAAGCTGGGCTGTGACAGGTGAAGTACAGTAAGAGATGAGAGGCTTCCCATGTTCAGTTTGGAATCACGAAAACATATCTTCACTCAATCTGATCTGTTTTTTCAATCTGATCTGGATAAGGTCAGTGTTTTCCTGAAGCTGGTTTCACAGTGGGGGAGTCTCACTTCCTGACCTTACAATCCTTGAATCTGAGTGTGAAGCAGACTTCAATAAAACTCCACCACTGAATATCAGCAGCGATAAACTGGACCGTGACACAGCCATGAAAACAGCCTAAACTTAAAGGTCTTGCCTTGTTGTGCAGAATAAACACAAAACCAACCCGTTATTAGCCAGTTAGCTAGCCTTCATGAGCTGTGTGTGAAATGTGTTTTTAAAGAATGTGAGAAGCGGCTGTTTCCAGGCCGCACGTTTGACACACTCGGTTTATTACTTTCTGAAATAAGATCCCGGCTGTGATGAACTGCAGTAACAGAATAAAGACTTTGCTGAAAGATGTGCGAGTTAATTGTGTTGTACTGTTTTATTGCTATTAGCTCGTGTGCATCTTGAATTATTCCGTTTTTTTTTTTTTCTGTGAAAATTCATCTTGGAGTCACATCTTGATCAGACTGTGGATGTTGGAGTTTCACGGTGAGCGGTGACACCGTGGCGTTTCCTGCTCCTCGCCGGACGCCTCGCACCGAGGGCTCCAGCAGCAGTTTCAGGCGTGTCCCCGGTGTGTGTGTGTGTGTGTGTGTGTGTGTGTGTGTGTGTGTGAGGGCTCAGGAGTCCTGGCAGAGGGCTGCTGACAGCCAGCGCTCCTCCGCCTTGGCACCGCCGTCCTGTGCTTTATGCTCCAGCTGTCAGGGAGTAACACTCCCCTCCCCAGACACACTCGCAGCACGCTGTCATGAATGGAGCCCACTCTTCACACAGTGTACTAACAAATGTTAAACACTCCAATAATTAGGTGGAGTTTAGAGCTGCATTTGCTTCTGCTGTGAAAGTATTATTTTTTTTTTAACAAGTAAAATCCCAGGAGGCCCAAAGCAGATGGGGTGTTGCATCACTGCTGGTTGTTACGACAGTCAGAGTGCTTAATTGTTGTCTTGAAGTCTTTAAATAACCAGCAGCACCACCTCCACACACAGCTTCTCCACACTGCTGACTCAAAGTATTCCGGGTTTGAAATGAAACCTGGGCTGCTCGTGTCCTTTAGCGCATTAGACTGGAAGAACACGATGCACGCACGAAGCTGGACGGACGTTTCAGCCAGAATACAACACGGTAATTGATTTTCACTCAGATGTAAAGATGCATCTGCAGGGACTGGGAACATATGGTGCAGCATCTCACGTGACAAATCAGATCCTATATGTTGCTTCCCAACTGCACAGATCCTCGCCGTGGTCACAGGCTCCAGCACGGAGAGGGGTGGAAAGGCTGAGAATGAACGCAAACTCCTTAAACTCACACAGACTGGCGCGAATCAGTACTGATATCAGTGATACACCGACTGAGTTAAACCAGAGAACGAGTCAGCAGCACAAATATGAGCTCGTTTTACCGTTGCCCTGTGATGTATTCATGAAAAAAAGGTGCCGTAGAAAGATTTTGCTGAGAGATGAGCCGCCTTGTTGGACTGTGAACTTGCTGTATTTGTCGCTGCGATGATCTGAACCTCGTCTGATCTGAAACTAAAGTCTAACCAGCAGCACAGGCCAAAGTGTGGACCCCACCCGAGAGGAGGAAGTCGGCAGTGAAGCACTTGCTGCTCGTTTTGCTCTGAGCGCTGATAAGAAGCAGAGTGGTCCCTGCTCTCTCATCCATTTTTCACATCGTCTCAGTCCATCTGCAGAAAACAGCAGCATCTTGTTTCTATCTGATTTCCTCCGTGCACGCTTGACTTGTAGCTTAAATATGTGGAGAGTGTGATGATGAGTGTTCCTGAGCCCCGGCAGTCTGAGAGGTTTGAACCCGCTGTTCGTCTCCACATGTTGTTCCAAATGTCAAAATCAGTTCCAGAGATGATAGAGAAAGCCCCGATGCATGTATAGATGCAGCAGTTAACCCAGCGGTGTTTTAGCCCGGCCTGGTTCAGATGTGCTTTAACTCACCGCCTGTGCAGCGATTCCTTTGTTTCCTGTATGACAGTATCGAGTCTGAGCTGAGCGTATCTGCTGCAAAATGAAGAAGAGAAGGGAGAAATAAAGAGGCTGAAGAGGCCTCACACTCTTCATTAGTCCGCCTCGCCTTCAGCAGAGACGCAGGAGGAAGCGGCCATGAAAGCCTCTGTCCATTTTTTACTCGCTGCTGCAGCACAGCAGCCTCCCACCCAACTGTCAGACGGCGAGCGCAGACCGAACCCGAGGAGTAAATAAATAATTGATGCTGTGATGCAGCTGGGATCAATTTAATCTCTGTGTGGTGGACCGGTGTTTTTTTATTGCTGCTGGGAGATGATGATGGGAAAGTTATTCCTTCGCCGTGACCTCACACCAAACGCGAACAACACACACCTCCTGCTTCTTTTTTCCTTCTTAAATGACATTTTTTGGTTCCCCTGAACGAAATTGATAAGATGGCGCACAGAGGAGTGTTTTTTCTCCCGTGATCAAAAAAGGTTGTTTTTTTCCCCTGGAGTTTGCCCTTGATGGTGAAGGAAAAGAGGAAAAGATATTATTAATGCTACACATTTTAAGGCGTAGGAATGCATTAAGAATTGAAAAGTAGGTTTATTAAAACCAGACCGCATGTGTGATACTCTAGTCGTAATATTTCATCAGCAGAACAGCGCAGCGTGATGCCATAAATACTTAAAATATACAGGAAACAGTTTAAAAACAAGACAACATTAAAGTTCTGCACTTGAATGAAGGTCAGCTGTAAAGTTGAGGAGATTCCGGGGCAGGTTTTAGAGGTCAGGCTGAGCTGAGCGAGAACAAACAGCATCATGACTCGCATTAGAGCAGCGTTTACGCTTTTTACGCAAAACATCAGGCCTGCACAGAACACCGCAAACACCTCATTATACGCTTACTGTCTATGTCTGTGCAACGCAAATTAAAACAGAGTGTAATTGAACACAAAGACATGAACATCATCTGCATAGTGTGAGAGATTATCTGGAGTCATGTTGATATTCAACACAAAGCCTCACAACAGACTTCCACAAAATGTTCGATTTTCATCAGAAATAAATATATAAATTTGCAGGCGGTTGCTGCTGCCTTCATCATGGACCATCAGATGACATTTTATCACAACATTTCAGGAAATGGAGACATTTTTAGAGACGTTAGGACATGTCACTCTGACTGAGACTCTCAGCGATAAAACTCTGATTAACATTTATTTCCGTGTACTTCTGTGAAAGCTGAACGCTCCAAAGCCGACTGTGGCGGATCGAACTGGAACTTTATTGACACACCTTGTGTTTAGTGTTTATTTTATTATTCATTTCTGGGGTTAGGGACGCTAGTTAAGGGTGCAGCAAGTCCGCAGGAAATCTGCAGGACGTGAAGGAAATCCAATGCAATGTTCCCAAAAGGCATTAAAACACTGTGTGTGTGTGTGTGTGTGTGTGTGTGTGTGTGTGTGTGTGTGTGTGTGTGTGTGTGTGCATGCGTGGATCTGCATGTGTTTGCACGTTATCTCATCCCTAATGATCTCACAACCTCCGTGATAACAAGCTGCTAAAAGTGACATGCTATCAGTTGGCATTGCTCTGACGGCAGAAAGACACACACACGCACACGCACACACACACACACACACACACACACACACACACACAGAAATCACTTTGGAGCTGAGTCCTAATGGAGACGGGTTGGACCTTTATTCAGGCACTAGCCTTTCCCACCCCCCTTGCCCCCCCCCTCCCCCCCCCCCCCCCCCCCCCCCCCCCCTCCCCCTCCCCCTCCAATCCGGCGTAACAGGCCGGGCTCACCTTTGATCAGGACCCAAAATGGCAGCGCTGGCTCAGCTGACATGTCAGACAGCTGCCAATTAGACGAGCTCAGCCTCAGGCGACTGGATTCCAGGCCGGCTGTTCCCGGCTCGGCCCGGCTGCACGGAGCCGCTTCCTGCCGCTCATCACGCTCTGCTGTCGGACCAACACACTCCTCTTAAAAACTTCTCAAGAATTAATATTTATCATGGCGGAGCGGGGCAGCGCCAGCGCCAGCGCCAGCGCCAGCGGCCGCACGCCGGAGCGCTCGGCTCGGCCGTCCTCCAGTCTTCATGAATGATTCCGGGTGAATCGGTCCGCGGGGCCCCGTGCGCTCACCGAGGACTGGGTGCATGGATTACCAGCGCTGGCTGCTGCGGCGGATGTGACCACCGCAGCGGGCCGGGCGCTCGGCGAGCGGTCTCACATGCACACATCACAGGAAAACACCTGCACGTGCGCTGTGCACGGTACAACACGAAGCCAGAGCCTGTAAATTGAGTCAGGCGTTTCATTAGAAACATCTGCTGGATCCTCACTTCTCCAAACCAACACGGTCATTCGAAACTGAAAATTCAAGATAAAACAGCTCGACTTCGAGCATCCCAGAGCGTTCAGTCATGTTTCAGACGCACAGCGCTGCAGGTTACTCACGTACAACTCATTTCTTACCACAAAAAGCCAGATAATTAGCAGAACTGATGCAATTTAAAGCGTGGAGCGAATCTTCAGCACAAATCCATGGAGACATTTTTTTTAATCAAGAGGATCATTTTGACTCAGTTTGTAACTGCTCAGCAGACTTTACCTGATAAAATTTGCACGTTATTTTTTGTTTTCATTGAAACGCATGTATTTTTACTGCACCAATCCTGTTTATGTGATCATTTCTACACCAAAATGTTAAATTATGAAAAAGCAAAATGTCAGAAAAAATTGTTTCACACTCTAAATGTTTTTCCCACTGACTGGAATGACCTTTGGATTAGAAACCAGAGGCAGAAAGAGAGAAAAATCCAGACCAAAACCAAACACATGTTAAAAATTTAATGTGACTGCTCAGTTTTGGAGGGAAGTCTGATGGTTTTTATTCTGTTTTGCACAAAGTGTGAGCAAAAAATAGTTTATTCTGCATTTTAAATTATTAAAACTTTTAAAAAGTTTCAGATTGAAGAAATTGCAAAATATAATTACAAGAGGAAAACAGTTTTTACATCAGCCAAAAGTTAATTATGTTATTTAATTTATTATTTATTGAATAAAGTATTTTTGTTGGTTTACTTGTTTAATTTAAAAGCTTCAATTAGGTATTGAATATGCTGTTAAACTGAAACTGTTTTCTGTTTTGTGTACATTAGAAATAAATGATATTTTCAGGAGTAAATGTGTTTTTGTCCCTCTAAACACACGACAGTGGCCTGAGATTATTTCAGTTTGAGGTCCCTGCAGTGAATTAGTCCGATGTTCCAGTTCCTTCAGCCTGAAGAAGAAAAATAAAACAACCTGCCAAGTTTTTTTAAAATTCTGGATTTTGATTTTCGGCTCTGTTACAGTGTTCCTGTGTATGACATTAGGAGTTCTATAACCAGCAGTCCGGTTCTGTGGAAACGACGCGGAACAGCCGTTTACTCCGGAGTGATTTCAGCACAGTTTAAATTTACATTTGCAAAATTTGTGGTGTAAATCGGGCCTAAGCTGAGGAGACGGGCTAGTGGGCAACGACTAAGCTAACTGCTAAGCTAACAGCTGACTGATGCCAGAAGTTACAGCGTCCAGTGTTGGTGGAGAGTGTCTCTAAAAGCAGCAGGGTAGTAACTCACACAACGCCCGGGTTTTTACTGCCTGCAACATTTATTTACTTATTTATTCATTTATTCGGAGTCCTGACGATGGCCGAGTTATTTAGTCGCGTGAGAAATGCGCGGTGTGGCGTGCTGCGTGTGAATGGGCTGAAATGCGTGAGAGCTGAGATCATATCCATATTTAAACCCTTTCCAGTCGATGCTCAGGTGGAACTGTTGGGTTTGTGAACTGAACTGATTAAATAATTAAATCAATGTTTTTTGGAGATATAGTTACACTAAATAAATAATTGATGTCCAAGTGTTACCACATCTATACATACTCATACGAGCACACTGTGGAAACGTCCACCTCTGAATCAGTCCTGCTCCTTCAAAACCTTCAAAACCTTTGTAGATAATATTGTAAACCTTTCTACATTTTCAGTTTGCATTCATTGTTACATTCTGCTGCTGGTTTGCTGTGTCACAGTCACTTTCTCTGTCTTTCTCTGTCTCTGAAAAGTTCTCTGCCTGTAATCCAGGCAGAACCACCAGAAGCAGATCAGGCGGACGGGTTCTGCGAGAGACGTTCTGCTGGAGGAACCGAGCCGGAGCTCCTCCTCCACTCTGCAGGTCAGACGTGTTCAGGAGTTTCCTGTTTGTGGTCACATCCACTCCCTCCTGTGAGCTAACGGGTTTTTTTTAAGTCCTCGTGGTGGAAAATCTTCCTTCAAACGGTTTTGTGGGGTTTTTGAACGTGCTGCCAGATTCACATGCAGCCGCAGCCTCTCCCTCTTTAGATGTCTGACAGCAGAAAAAAACAGAACAACAACAAGGCCTCGTCGGATTGAGGAGGGAAACTTCCACCTGCCACGTCCTAATGAGGGTTGAATCGTTTATCATCTCCTGGAAATATGATCACGGTAACGATAACTTCCCCCACCCACACATTCCACCGCACAGCGCCGGGCTGCATTTCATCTAATCAATGCATGGAGGACTCATAATGACCACGGAAAAGACGCCGTTTCCTGCAGATCGCTCTCATTTAAACAGCTCGAAAGCACACAAAAGCTCCAGTGATTTCACTCTTTGTTTTTCAGCGTATCGCCTAAAATCTTCAATCTTTCTTCAACATAAGACTGAAGTTTGGTTTGGATCATTGATTCACCACATAGCTAAAGGTGCAAAACTCTCGTCCACATCTCTTAAACTGAAAAATAAGCACAATATAGGTCTCTTTTTATTATGTATACACATGATGGGATTAATCAGATCGATCAAAAATGCCTTTTTAATTCTTATTGGTACCAATTTTCCACCAGATTTAAAAGGTTAATGAGTTTTTTTTTTAGTTTGTTTTAATCATTGATTCAAAAGATGAAGTGTGTCATCAGAAAGTTAAAATGGTAATAATAATTACAGTCAGTTCATCACACCTTTGTGTGCTGATACAGAACATCCAGCTACCAACATGATCTCAAAATAATGCTGAAGCATAGCAAGAACACCCTTTATTTTGAAAAACCCTAAAATTGAAAAGGATGTTGAAATAACATTTTAGAAATGCTGTTTTTTAAAGTGTTTTCTTAAATATGTACTTTAAACAGATTTTCTTTTTTTTTTTTACAATATATATAATAAATCATCTGTCCATCTGTCTGTCCATCCCTCTGTCCCTCTACCCGTCCATCTGTCCATCTGTTTGTCCATCTGTCCATATCTGCAGTCACTGATTCTGAACGTCTGATATTAAAAACTGGATCCTTCTTCAGTCTGTTTGGACCTGCCTGAGGATGGGCTGACGAGATGTCGGCAGTTCAGCAGTGTAAGGTAACGCAGCTTTAAAAGTGATCAATAAACTCTTAAAATCCACCCTGGAACACAGGAAGCTCATAAAACCAGTGGGATTGACTGTGTTATGGGGTGATGGGCCGAGTTAACAGACCTGAAACAGTCTTCAGGGACTCAACCCGTCACAACGACACACTCAACACTGCTGAACCCGGCTCTGGTCCCTGAACCAGGCTCTGGTCCCTGAACCAGGCTCTGGTCCCTGAACCCGGCTCTGGTCTCTGGTTTGGGGTTCGGTCCAGTCACCTCACTTCTTATCAACCTAACTATTATTTTTTTTAAACTAATCACGATCAGATCAGCCAAGTTAAAGAGATTATCAGGGACACTAGGAGTCACATCCACCAGTGTTTCCTTTACATGGTTTGGTTTGGAGTGATGACTGTTTGTGGTTTATTTTTTTTTCATTTTCCTGTGTTTAACCGAACCTCCTCCTCCCCTCCATCAGGATCTTTGCACCACCTCCAGACCACAGCTCTCCACCTCGCCGCCTCCTTCCTGTTAATATTATTACGGCCTTTGGGCAACGTTTCCACTGTATGTACTTAGGTCCTATTTATAGCTTCTGCAGCCAACCTTTAGGGTCATTTTTCACAAGAATGGCCTTTCCAGGCTCGTCATGCTACATATCACCCTCGGTAGGTACACTGTAATAAAATATCCCTCCTTCCAGTCAGCAGCAATTATCACAATGCTCATGAGAAATACTCCACCTGGTAATAGAGAAAGAAATCCCATGCTTCCCCTGGTCTTACACACATTTAAATCAAAGGCCCGAATTCCTTTTGTTGCTTAATATCTCTGTCACATAAAACTGTGAAATACAGAAGCCGGTGTGTGCAGCCTGTATCGGCCAACCTTCTGTCAAATTGTTCCATCGGCTACAAGAGCAATGGGAGGGAGGGAAACTCCCAACGTGAAACGTGAAATCCCCTGCAGTCCATGAATGGGAAATGGATAAACCAGAAAGGAGTGATTGAGTGTTCTTATAAGGTTATGGCAGATTTTTTGGTGTGTCGTGAGCCAGTAACTCAGGCGTGTGTTGAACTCCACGGCGACGGCAAACCAGCCCACAAATATCAAAAGAGCAAATCGCTTCCGGATCAATCTTTAATGATTTACTAAGATCTTATAAAGCATGCAGAAATGGATGCCCGGACTATCAGATTTCACTTTACGTGCATTTGACAAGTGATCAATCAGGAAAACAGCAGCAGTGCGACCACACATGCTGCTGTGTGTTATCAGCTCCTCCCGGTGTTCAGCTCGGTCCGCCCGGCTCCGCGTCCGTGAAGGCGGACGAGCTCAACACACAGCGACTGCCGTCCGAAGCGTCTGTCAGACCCTGAACACCTGGTACCTCAGCTTCCACCAGTGTGTGTGTGTGTGTGTGTGTGTGCGCGCGCGCCATGCCAAGTTTACCTTCAGCAGATGAGGCCTGCGGTGGCTGATGCTCTATCCCTCTTAGCTTATGAATCTTACTGCCGACATTTCATTCCACACTTGACCTTTAGGACCGGATTGAGACGGAATCAGCCGGCAGCTCCAGTAATGAAGGGCCTGATGAAAATGTGCTGTATCTTACTTAATGCTCGCTTCTGTTGCCACGTAATGAATGGATCCAAACAAACTATACCGCTAAACGCACGGCGAGAGCCAAGACGCCCCGGAAGAAAGAGCGGCGTTTGCTCCAAGGACAAACTGGTCTGGATGGAACTGGATTCACAGTGGGAGATTATCTGGACCCGAATAACATGTTAGCTTGACCTTTCAGAGCCATTTGTAGCTAAAGAGCCTAAAGCTACAGTAGTGAAGTGAGCCATCGACAGGAATGCTATAAAGCCTTTTAATATCCTTGTCACAGAGTTAAGGTCTTTCCCCAGCCCCCGTCCTCCTCATGGTTCTGGCTGGATTTCAGATTCATGCTGCAAGCTGTGCTGAAAAAGGAACAAGCTGCCAAAACGCTGATGTGATTTCTCAAAGATTGATGTTTTTCACAGTTGTCTTGACTTGGCCTTTTATAATCAAACAGCCATCTTATTTTGTGAATACCAACTGCTGCAGTGAAAGGATCCAGAGACCCTAATCAGTTTCTTTAGCACATGTTCATTTTTCAGTGGCTGCCCCACAGCCAGGATCAGTCACTGAACATTACAAACACACTTTAACATTCAACTACCAGCTTCATAAGCAAGATAGCTTAAGTTTTAATCTAATGCTGAGCTCGCCTCCAACTTAATCAAGATTCATAGCATATGGATGGAAATACCTGGAAGGCAATTAAGTGCCTTCGCTGAGGACTGTGTGAAACCTTAGAAGAATGAGCGCATGATGGTGTTTACTGCGGGTTTTCAGTCGGGCCCTGCAGGAGAAGCACTTGGCTTCAATTCACTCCGTGTCCACAGTACGCCAGCGAAATTCGATAACGCCGCTTTCTCTCCTGTTTCCAGCCGTAATTGTTGCTTGCACCAAACACACCCTCCTTTAAAACAGGATAACCGCGTCGGAGTGTCGCGGATGTTGCACCAACTGTTTTCTTCCTCGTCTGTCTCTCAGGACCAGCAGCTACAGGGTCTGATGGATCGAGCCACACCAGGACCCCGTCGACGGCCTCCTCAAGGCTCCACCTACACCACAACCTCCCGGTCACAGTGCATGCTTTTCTGAGCAATTTTAAAAAGTTGCGTTTTCCGTGGCTCCGAGCAGCGTTGCCTTGTAAATGGGCCCTGATCAATGCGGGCCGCTGCGGACCAGGAAGACCTGAGAAGATCTGATCCAGTCTTCAAACCATCTCACACTTACATTTAATGAAGTCCTTGCCCTTGTGCTATTTTCTGCTTTGACATGTAATCGATGAAGACAGAAAGTTCCACCTGGAGATGGAAACCATGCTATGACTGTAAAAGACGAGATGAGGCTTGACCTTGACCTTCCAAAGCCCGTTCATCATCCCCTGGAATCTGTGTTTGGATATTGACATTTTGAAATGAGAAACACCAAAAACACTATTTCGTTTGCATACCAGGCCACGAGTCAGAGAACATGAATATCAACGCGTCGGCTCTCTGTAGGTTCACTCACTGTCGTTCTGAAACAAACGTGTCTCCATATATGTAGATGATGGTGCGATATATGGCAGGAAATATACTCTGAAGCTCTGATTTGGAGTCCTCTGGGATCTGTCAGTGTCACTGTTGTTTTTAATCTACGTGCACATTTTCTCTGACTGGAGCGCCCCCACGAAATACTCAGCACAACAGTACTTAGGGTACTAAGGGTGGAGTCAGCTCCGCCCTGCGACCCGGAGCTGGGTGGAGCTGGATGAAACATGGGCGGGTCTTTAACTTCAACAGAAACATGGGGCTGGGAAGGGTTTCTTTGTGTTTGGTCTTTGTTTACTTCGTTTGCTGGTGGAGAAATGCTGTGCTTCGAGACAACCACCTCCGGGTTGTGTAGCGCGTCCTGCTATCCGTGCGCACTGGGAGGTCTTCTTGCTTGTTTTGGGGTTTTCCCATGAACAGACTTGCCGGCAGTAACAAGCTGAAACACCTGCTGTCAACACATGCGGAAAGTCCGTCCGCCGTCCGCCTGCGCTGCTTCTCCACTTGTCTCCACAGGAGGCTTTTTAAATGGTTTTCACTCCCACATCCACCTGATACTCATTGACTTTAATTAGCGCTGCTATTTATGCAGCTGTCAAAGAATATGAGTCAGAATAGTAACTGATGATAATAAGGAGGAATTATACCTTAAATCTGCTGCACGTGTTGGAGGTTTGGTCCTCGTCTGCTTGGAGCTCGTCTCTATCGGGATCCCCTCACGCTCACTTGCTTAAACTGTTTAAATTCACACAGAAACACAGATACAGTCGCTTCGTGGCGAGCGCTGAGGCCATGTACGCTCGGAGGTTCACCCACTTGATATGCGAACTCTGCGACTGCCGGTGCGCTCCTTCCCACCCGGAGATCAATACATGACTGGGAGCAGAAGGCAAACTTTACCTCAGGCAAGAGTATAATCAATAACCATGTGGGTTCTCGCTAATTAAACTGCCACATTAATACATCTCTCACTGAAAGCTACCTCTGGACAAGAGGGGTGGAGGAGAGGCTGGAGGGGGCATGATGAGATGAGATGGGAAGGGAAATAGCTGAAGTGAAAGAGGCGGAGCCGGCGCCCGAGGCACAAACAGAGAGGTGGGACTCTTTTTAATCTGATTAACAATTACAGGTTGAGGAAAAAAAAAAAACACTGCACGATTGTCAAATGTTATAATACTGAGGCAGAGGAGCAGAATTCTACCGATCACTGTTTTTATATAATCTAAAACCCCCAGGAACCAGGAAAGAACTTCAATAGAACTCCAGAATGAGCATTTAAACAAAGAGGGAGAGAGGAAGGAGCTCTCCGTGGTCCTGAACCTTCTCATTTCACCTCCAGAACTGCCTGCGCAGAGCGACGCCTCTGGTTGACGGGAGGGGTGAAAGGTCAGGCTGGCCGAAGCCAACAGAAAGGCAGTGATAGGAGATAAGCACTGTGGGCAGTGGAGTGACACCGAATGCTCAACGCGTGATGGGCTGCAGCGGCGGGAAAACACTGCAGGTCATCAGCCGAGAGCTGAAGTCTGAGGCTCGCCGGACCAACGCCCTGAAGCCGCTCACCTTCAACACACTCCCTACAGTTTCAGACAGAAACGCCACAAAATGCTCCGCAAAAATAAAACAGAACTCTGGAATCCTTCACAAATGTCTGTGGAAGCGATCGGAAAGCAGAAGCCGAGCGTGTTCGGCGAGCGGTTTGCGTGTGAAGAGACGTGTTGACCCGGGAGCAGGCTGAAGGTGATCCTCCGTCACGTCCAGAGCGTGTGCAGCTAAAAATCAGCTGTTGTCCAATCTTCTCTTTAAATTTGTGCGCTTGACCTTGTTGTCTAACTGGCAGCAGTGTCTTTAAAAAGTCCAATTACTGTGATGAGAAAGGTCAAGCAGTGGAGGGTGAAAGAGAAAGTACAGCTACCAAAAACATTTACCTGTCAGGGGCGGTTAATGTTTGGGCTGCAGCGGGCGGCGGCGGCGGCGGCGGCGGGGTCAGGGGACGGTTCAGAGGCAGGGCGAGCAGGATGCAGCTAAATGTCTGGTGACATCTACAGAAAAGCCAACGTGAGGAGCGGCGCTGCTGCACCAAACGGAGATCAGGGAGAACATGCAAACTGCACGGGAAGCAGCTCAAACATGGAATCAACCCGGGGATTTTCTGCCTTTTCAATATTCACAGCTGAATGGAAGCTTTAGTTCAGCTTTTCCTTCATGCATCAACAACATTTTAGATTTAATTGATTTATTATTAACATTGGACTTAATGCAAAAAGTAACACTGAGAGTAAAAGGGAATATTCACAGTTCATCCTATTAAAACAGTAAATATTGAACACAGGTGGCAACAAATGAGGTCTGTTTTCTTGCTGACATGAATTTCCAGTGTTTTATTTAAAGTCCAGACCAGTGCTAAATATGTCAGCTTGAAGGTGAATTTTAAGCGGCCGTGTTGCCGTGTCCAGAGAAAGTCCGAATCTGACTTTGACAGTTAAACTGAAAAAGAAAATGGTGAGAAAAAAAAAAAGAAAAACCTTCAAAAAGGTGGTAACAAAGCAGAAACAGAGAAGAAGAGAGGAGATGAAGCGATTAGCTTCAGTTTAAAGACGAGGTGAAGGAAGGTGAATCCACTCAGCCTGCATTCATCAGTGTTTCGTATCACTTCATTCATTCATTCGCACCTTTCTCCTCACATCTGGAGTTTCACGACAGACACTGTTAGGAAGCTTCCTCATTTCCTCCTATTGAGTGTTTTCAGCTCGTCAAGACGAGAAAAAAAGTAGTTTGAAATCAGCTGCTTGTCTGAGAATTGGTTGAAAAATGAGAAAATGTCAGATTTCTGCTTCATGTTCTGACAATAACATGTTTATCTGCAGATTTCTCATTGTCAGAGATGACACATTTTATTGTATTCCAATCATACTGAATGTGGCTCTACAGCTTTGTGACAATTTAAACATATTTTAACTCTATATTAAAGAAACATGCACTATTCGTCATCAGTTTTACACTTTCCAGACTTTACTACAAATAAATGCCACCTCCTGCTTTTCTTTTTTTTTTATTTGGGAAAATTGATTAATTTTGACTGAGACCTTTGAGAATTTTCCTTTAAATAATTATGTGGAACTGAATCGGGCAAATTCAATATTTAAGGTAAGTGCAATAAGTAATGAAACGCTGAGACACTACTCTGTCAAGTCTTCCACAGGTGGAAACTCACAGAGCTATGTGAGTCAGAGGGATCTGGACCGGATCTGGATGCGGGTCCTGGTCCTCAGACCGGAGGAGATACAGGTTGTGTGGGACGGCTGCAGTTTCGGTGTGTGTGTGTGTGTGTGTGTGTGTGTGTGTGTGTGTGTGTGTGTGTGTGTGTGTGCGTGCGTGCGTGCGTGCTGCAGCTCCTGGTGGGTCCGGTGGCCGTGAGCGGATGCAGCATCGTCTCTCATTAAGCGTGCTGTCAGGGTCCGAGCAGGAGAGGACGGTTTATCGAAGCAGCGGCGGCCCTGCCGGCTCCGGGGCTGCCGGGGCCTCCTGCTACCGCGCCGCTCCCTCTCCGCTGGACTCGGTTCTGGTTGACCACGTTTTGAAACAAGGCTAATTATTTTCCAGTCCTCTCTTCCTCTTTCTGGTCGGGCTGAACCGGCTGTGATTTCCCTGCACTCCTCTCTCTAATGAGAATTAATATGTGTACACTTTGGGTTGAGGGAAGTTTTCTAGTTTTTCACTGCAGTTTTTAAAAAACTGTTTGACCTGTGACGACCTTCACCTCCAGGCCCCTTTTAAATGCTCCCAGTCCAGACCACGACTCGCTGATGTTCACAGGAGGCACTGCTGCGTCTTCCTGTTCGGCTGCACAGTGGCGCAGTGGTTAGTTTGCATGTTCTCCCTGTGGGGTTGGGCCTTCACTGCCAGTTCATCACATCTGGAAAAGCTTGCGTTGTATTTTGGGTCTGTTCATACGACAAGCGACACTTGGAGCAACGGAAAATGCACCGTTTAAACTCAACTTTTCGAAAACTACAGTGTTTTCAGAATTTGTGCCGCTGCAGTGGAAACAGACATCGATATCAAAATGTTGTCGTGTAAACACAAAGCTTTCCTGAAATGAAAACTGCACGTTGACTTTCTTTTATGACGCACCTTAAAATCAACCTTAAAGCCTCCTATTGCCGCCTCATTGATCATTTTCTTCATTTAGTGACTGACAGGTCAGAAAACGAAAATCCTGAATGATTTTTAAAGTTGAGATCAAACAAACCGATGTTGATAAATGGAGTATTCCTCTCATCCTCCGTGGAAGCGTTGTGTGGTGGAAACTGCTCTGTGGTGCAGCTCGTATCTCAGCCATGAAGACTACAGCTGCTATAAATTTGGACGAAGATATTAAAATTCAGTGAAAGCAGTGGTCATTAATTTTATATGCAGGGAGCGGAATAAGGCACGATTCATGTTGTTTTCATGAAAGAAAAGCAGATTTGGGATGAAACGGGGCCAGGTTTTCACCCAAGGACAACAGGAGGGTTAAACAACGGAATTAAGCCATTTAATTTGAAATGTATTACTCCTGCGTACGGCCGGGCGCCGTCTGAACCGGCGCTGAATCTCCCGAATGCCGACGAGCGCGGAGTTAAACTCTGGCCTGTTGCGGTGTTTGAAGCTCCCGTGGCTGCGGGATTCGCCCGAGCGGGGTAATTCAAAGTGATTTTCAGAGCTGCATTAATGTGGGTCAGAATTGCATTACTGTGGCCGACTTGTAATGACTCCATGACTGATATGTAAAGTCACACCGCACTGCCATGCAAGCAAAAACAAGGACATGTGTGAGGTTGATGTTTCCATAATTCAACCTGAAGTGAATCCGCTGGATGGAGAAAAATCCTGAGTGATGCCGGCAAATGAAAGAAGAGGAGGGAGGGAGGAAGAGGAGGAGGAGGGAGGAGGACGAAGATTAAAGACTAATGAAGCAACAGCCTTGCTAACAAGGACGGAATAAGTGTTAGATGGAGGGGTGAGCGGGGAGAAATGAGGAAAAGGGCAGACGGAAAGAGGGGAAAAGAGCGGAGGGAGCCGGGAAGAGAGCGGCAGAGGGGCGGCTGGATTAGAGTCGAGCAGGTGGGGCAGCGGAGGAGGCATTAATATGTAATTTATTGATGATGGAGAGAATATGCGGATGGAGCGGTGGAGTCGAGGCGAAGCCGGCCTGCCGTGGAAGTCCCTTACGCTAGCAGTATGCGCCTTTCCATTTACACACTTCATACATACTAATACACTCACACACACACACACGCACACACACACACACGCGCGCGCACGGCTCTACCTTTGTGGGGCCTTTTCACAGACGAAATGCGTTCCCAATCACCCCAGCCAATCAGGAGTGCCGAACACTTAACCTGAACACCGGCAGGACCGGAGCCCTGAAACAACATGCTAACCCGGAGCAAGTTCATCATCCTCTGCGTTCGTACGGCGCCACATCGGGGGCCGCCGCCGCCGATTGAAATATTACACGTCATAGTCCTTCATGGTGAAGGGGCCTGAACAACCAGCTCATTTCATGCTGCTTCATACAGCGGAGGTAACGACGGACGCAGGCGCCTCGCTCCAGGGCTCCAGCGGTAAACCGGGAGCAGCGAGAACGAGCAGGGCTTTCAACACGCGACCATTCAAACACTTTCATGTTGGCTTGTGTGTGAAGTTACACTGCTCCACGAATGACATGCAGCGTCCATCCTCTACACTGTCCTTCACAGCAAGGGTTCAGTGCAGAATCCTTAGAACCGAGGCGAGCGGAAAGTAGCGTCAGTCCTAAAACAGCTTAACCCTGGTGAGCATGGGAAGTGTTGTAGGCTCAGTGTGTTGGTTCAGTGTGTGCTCTGGTTCAGGGTGTTGGTTCAGTGTTCTGGTTCAGGATGTAGGTTCAGTGTTCTGGTTCAGGATGTTGGTTCAGTGTTCTGGTTCAGGGTGTAGGTTCAGTGTTCTGGTTCAGGGTGTAGGTTCAGTGTTCTGGTTCAGGGTGTAGGTTCAGTGTGTTGGCTCAGTGTGTGCTCTGGTTCAGTGTGTTGGTTCAGTGTGTTGGTTCAGTGTGTGCTCTGGTTCAGTGTGTAGGTTCAGTGTTCTGGTTCAGTGTGTAGGTTCAGTGTTCTGGTTCAGGGTGTAGGTTCAGTGTGTGCTCTGGTTCAGGATGTAGGTTCAGTGTTCTGGTTCAGGGTGCTGGTCCCCACAGTCTTGGTGGACTCCCACATCTGCAGTGAGCTTCTACAATAATTGGACGCACAATATTGACTTCCGTCCATTTCCTGCAGGTTCTCTGCGCCGCGGCAGCAGCTACTCCTCGCCTAACAAGGCTAGCCTCCCTAACCCTAACCCCACTCTGACCCTCACACATTAATCTTTCATGGTTTCCCTTATGGAAACTTCTTGAAGCAAGTCGACAATATATGATTGTGTAAACAGAGGTAAGCCCGTCTGACTGCGATGAACACACACACACACACACACACAGAAAGCTTTCAGCTGGATCTGTGAGTTCAGACTTATTGACGCACCGTGACGTTGTTTCTAAACTCTCACGACTAAGAACTTTCTCCTAAAACTGATCCTCGCTGTAAGAACAGCTCCTGTCAGCATTTACAAAGTGTTGAAGTGCGTCGGTTTTCCACAACACAACACCACAACAGATCTCCCTGCCTCCATTGGGTTTCTGCGATCAGTAATACCCAAAAGGAAGGAATGAGCAATAACTTCAGCGTTTCATGATGTGTGGTTGTAATCAGCCTGAAGGCGTCCCACACCAGCTGCTCAGATGATCGAGCTTCATTGGGCGTTAGATAAGAGAGAGGTTTGTGTCAGATTAAGAGGCGTGATGGCTGCCATGTTGGATGAGGATCCACCAGCCCAGCAACTTTTGCTTCTGTTCAGGGAGGTCTTTAGACAGCTAAAATAATTGTATTTATGAATTCACAACACCCTGAGGCTGAGAGGAATAGCAGATGTGCTGTGACCTGAATAGCTAACGCATTCTGTACTGCTACTATCTTAATAAAACTCTTTCAAATGAAAAGTCACATTTTTGATCCAGAAAAACATCCAGGGAAAAGCTTCAGGTGTGTTTTCAGTAACCAGGTGGAATTGTGTCGTCAGTTCAATTAGGTAAGATTGATTTTCATTCACAAGAAAAAAATGTGACGCTATTTCAACACTGGAATTCCTCAGTTTGGGATTAATAAAGTAACTCTCTACTCTACTCTACTCTACTCTACTCAGAGGTGAAGGCTGTGGTTGGTTTTAGTTGACCGGAACAGAGGAAATCATCGACTGACATCAGCTGAAGTCCTCAGTCTGCTGGATGTGTCCACTGTGACTGCGTACATGTGTGTGAAAACCGGTTTTGTCTGGTTCATGTGGACTCCAGCGTCCCGGCGGAGGACTCACGGACCGGCCGGCCCACCAGAACCACTGAATCCACAGCCGGCTGCTGAAAGAGCTGTAATGAGAGGGCCGAACAGAAGGAGCGCCTGGTAGGTATCAATGCCTTTCCATGGAGCTAAAACTGTCCCCCACAGTCCAATTTATCATCCATCCATTGGAGGACAGCTGGGAGCTTTATTTGGCGCCCTGGAGGGCTGCTCGGCATGGCACGAGGGAGCCTTGTTTTTGTGTTTTTCTGCGAGACTCTAAAGTGGCGTCTTCACCCAAACCGATAGCTCGCTCAGGATCCTCTCACCCACCATGGGGCAAAACACACACAAACACACCAGTGCCTTTGGAATTATTTTCACTTTGAAGGTGCCAACCAGGGAAACTCTTGCAGCAAACACATTTTTCAAGCCAATTTTATTTTATATTATTTGATAATGATGTTTTTCTCCCCACTTTTTTTTCTATAACTTGCAGAGAATTATCTCTTCTTTCCAAACGCCGCATGCAGAAGTGACAAATCTGCTGTGTGGCAGCCGGACGCTGCGAGTGTGTGGGGTTAAGGTTAAATACGAATAGGATGGGTCGAACGCTGAGAGGTAATCTCCCCAACAATTGATAAAGTATACTTCCTTAAAGAAAAACTCACGACACAGACCTGTTTGGAGGCATGCCCTCGAGCTTCACATGAACGGGTGAATTCATTCAGTGGCCCACCACTCTGGTCTCCGTTTGAAGGAACTCGGATTGCAGTGTCTGGAAACCCCAGCACATGGAGGGGAGAGATGGGAACTGAACAATCAAAGTCTTCGATCTGAAGACGGCCTGCTGGAGGACCTGAGCCGCCCGGAGACATGAGCGGACTGCAAAGCCCAACAAATCTAAAAAACCTTGGTTTAGAAAGAAAGCCGGGGAAGTTCACATCACATTCCACGAAAAAAAAAAGGATTTGGTCGAAGACTTCTGAAGCTTTGCCATCAAAGCTGATAGGAGTGAAAACAGGAAGTCGTTCTCTGATTGATCTTTCAGTAACTAACACGGATGAAGGACGTTGTGGGAAATTCCAGTGTTGCGCAGCAGAATGAGGTGGACTGTGGAGGTTTTCGTCTTTTGCTGCGGACTACAGCTGTGATCTCTGCCGCTGAGTCCAGTTACGGGTCCTTGTGAGTTTTAATGAGACATGTATGGATTAAGCAGCAGCTGGAGTGAAGCAGACTAACGGGAGTGAGAGGGGTGATCGGTGGAGGTATGGATCAGGACAGGACGTCAGGAGACCGTCGCTCGCTGCTGCATTTAATCAAACGACAGGCTGAAACGCTGATGGCTTGTTTTGTGTGTTTTGTGGAGTTTACCTGAGGAGTGAGGCGGCTGCTAACCGTCCGGCACAGGGAGATCAGAGCGGACCGCGGGGAGGCGTGTCCATAAAGCTGCCACGCTGTGCAGCGGGACGCTCCGGACGGATGAAACCAGACTGATGGAATGAGAAGCTCGCCATCTGTCATACCTGGTGGAGACAGTGTTACGGCGTGCGCATGTATCTGGGTCAGCGGTGTTTATTCATGATGTGCAGTGCTGACGGAGGGGGCAGGAGGAATTCTGAAGTGTGCAGGGTTCTACTTCCCACTCACATTTAGTCTGATGCTGCAAAACTGCATCAGCAGCACAGATGGATAATGACCCAAAACAAATAGGGGGATGTACTTCTGGAAAGAGCAGAGATAACTACAAAGATGGCTGGGATGGAGCCGAAATGCAGAAGTCCCAGTAAATCAGGGGCGAGCGTGCTGTAAAACGTACAGCTGCAGTAAAAATGGGTCAGCGTTTAACAGCGTAAGAGCCAGTCAGACTTGTGATTTGTAACTGTAAAGCGTGTTTAACTGCAGTTTGGATTAATTTACAGACGGCGGGGGGCTTATCTTTCACTGCCAGACTGTATTGTCATCTGAAGTGCCAGAAAAGCACAGAAACTGAAATAATGATCGTGTTTGATTAAACACTCCGAATGGAAGACAAAAAGAGGCAAAGAAAGGAAGAAAGTGAGGGGAAGAGGCAGCAGGCAGGGAAGAAGGAGGAGGAGGAGGAGGAGGAGGAGGAGGCTGCTAATTGATTAGCTACAGAGAGAAAGTCAGAAGCTTCATTTGCCAAAGTGCTGCTGGAGGTGTAAACCCTCAGCACCCCACCACTCCCCTCCTCCTCCTCCTCCTCCTCCTCCTCCTCCTCCTCCTCCTCCACAAACGGATGGAGGCAAGACACAGGCAATTGATACACTCTGTTAGGCCTTATCAGGACGGCTGTGATGAGCTGCAGCCTCGGGCCTGGTCTGTGCAGTTTAACACTGCACCACAGAGGCAGCTGGGAGTCTGTGTGTTCTCCCTTTGTGAGCTCTGAAACCTGCCAGCACACACCCGCAACGTCCAGAAACACTTTACATCAAATATCCCTTCAGATGTCATGTGTCTCAGGGTTAATGTGTATGATGGGAGGGTCGCGAGGTGTGTGTTCTTGGGTTTGTGGAGAAACAGGGAGTGTATTACACTCTAGATGACTGAGACTGGGTTTAAGGGAGGAGATGTGGTTTAACAGTCGGTCTGTGGTTAGGATTCCGGTATAAAGGAGGGAAAATGCATTGATGAATCTTCGCTCTGCAGGTCTGTGTGTGTTTGCTGGTTTTTATTCACTGGAAGGGACGTATGGTGTGATGACTCGGTTCACCGTGCGTAGGAAACGGGGAATCATGAGCTGAAGTCATGTTGACAGTCAGGCGTTGGTTCCAGGTAAGTCATGGACTCTTAATGTGGCGGGGAGCCACAATATTAACACAGTCTATCAACAGCCAGTTCTCCTGGCACCTTCTTGAAGACAGGAGTCAGTCATGAAGCAGGAAGCTTCTCCTGCTCCCTCTGCAGCCTCCGGACAGCAGCTGTCACTTTCACTACTGCCTGGCGGACTCAGGAGCGTACTGAGGAACCTGCACTGGCTTCATGTCGAAGCGCTTTTGAAGAGTTCACAGCTTTTCTCAATTATCAATCTGAGGTGAGAACATTGTGAAACTGTCAGTGTGTGCTTACACTGCATGTGATGAACAACCTACATCCACATTAGCAGTGTGTGTCTGTGTGTGTGTGTGTGTTTTCATTCCCTCCCACACTCACAATAGCATCAGTAATATTAGCGCCTTATGTAATGTTAGCTTGGAGCTTCATTTCCCTTCCAGATCGATGGCAGCTGGGAGCGGGAGGCGTGCACGGCGAGGCCGAGCACACACGACCCCAGAAGAACAGTGAACCAGAGTGTGAACGGCCGGGCTTCACGCGGCTCACGCCGAACGGAGACGACAGACCGCAGTCAGCCTCGGCCGCTTCACACGCCTCCCATCAGATATCTGATAACACACGTGTAAAATGCAACCCGGAGCCGTTCGCCACGCTTCACACCTGACATTTCAAGTGTCTTCAATCCAGATACACAACCGCCGCCCGCTCCCGCCGCCATGCGCCTCCCCGGCACACAGATCAATGCTCTATCACTTACATAGATCATTCAGTGGTCAAATGGATCAAGACAGTGAGCCCTGAGGAGACGACAACACCCTGCAGCTTTAGAAGGTACACACACCGGAGAGCGGAGGAAAACCACACACACACACACACACACACACACACACACACACACACAAACACACACACACACACAACACTCGCCACATCCACTGTGTCTTCTGACCAAATTTCAGACGACATCCTCCAACTTCACCATATTCATTCAAAATGGGACAAATTTCTTTTTCCCCTCTAATTTCTGATGTATTCTGGCTAAATCATGTGTTTCTGGCCTTATTCCCTGAATCAAGAGGAAAATACTGACTGCCCTCAGAAGGTATGAGACGTTTGCTTTAAATCTCTATCTTACAAATTCATGTAGAACTCTAAATGTTTCCATGCGTTTCAGTGCAGGGAGGTACAAATACATGATGGGAGTTTATATTGAAGAGACTGTTAAAAGTCTGTTAAAGAGAAACATCGGAGCAACTTCAACATCTAAAATGTAAAGCTGCTTTCCTCCCTCATGGTGACGGTCCACTCAGGCTCTGTTGGAAGATGTGTGTGTCCAGGGATGTTCAGTTCTAACAAACACTCGGACTGTCGTCGCTGCTGCTCGTCGACTCACACATGAGCAGGAAAACCGCCATCACAACCGCAGTGCTGACGAGCTGAGGTCAAAGGTCTCATCCCTGTTTCCATGGAGATGGAAAAACACGGTGCTTAGCAAGTTCTGCATTTTGAAATTCATTTTCTGAAAGTGTCTTAATGCCTAGAATAAGATGGAAGTTTGTTCTCTTCACTCGAAAGCGTGGTGCACGTTATCACCACATTCATCCATTCACGCACCAGCGGAGGCAGCTGCTGTGGACGGCGCTCAGACTGGGCTCAAGGACACTGCCATGTGGACAGGGTGAGATGGGGAATCATACCAACAACCTTCCAGCTGTGAGATGACCGCTCCACCAACCCAGTCACAGTTTGTGCAGTTTGCGTGTGGTCTGTCCGTGAGGATTATCTCTGCTGCTCAACCTGTAGAACAGCTCCGGTTTCTCTGGGAGGTCAGCTCAGGTTCTCCCCCGAAGACCTCTGTCGGTAAAACATCAGAGCATCACTGAACAAGGATGCTGCAAAGGCACTAAAACTTGCTTATTGGTATTTTTTCTTCCTGGCTGATAAATGTATGCAGCCCTCTCATAGATTCCCTCTCCTCCTCCTCCTCCTCCTCCTCCTCCTCCTCTCTTACCACTAATCCCCCCTTGTTCCTTCCTCTGCTTCTATTACAGAAAGTGAGGAGCTGAGTGGTCATTTTAGCCTGGCTCTTCTCCCAGAACACTGATTTCACTGCTCGGAGTCTGCAGCCAAAAACCCCGAGCGGGGCTTCCTGTAGTTCACAGCTGAGCGTGAGAGCTGCTTCTTCAGGTGCTGCGACGTGAAACGCTCAGAGTGTCAACACCAGTCTTCGTCTTCCTCCCTTTCTTCCTGGATTCCGTTCCTGCTTGCTTGGTTGTCAAAGGGTTTTCTTCTGAGACGCGGTGCGAGTGATTCAGAATCAGCGGCATCAAAACACAGAATTCTTTCATGAGCTTGTTTTTAAATTCTGCAGCTTGTGTTCAAGTTGATTTAAAGAAATAATAATGACCGTAATCTGACATGACATTCAATCTTTCTTCACATCAAGACAGTGCAGATTAAATAGAAATATAGAAATATGAACTAAATGTGGAACGTCACTGACACTCTGCATTGGTTTCTCGTTGAAAAGCTGATTAAAGTCTGAAATACTGAAGATTTTACTCTTCTTATTATTTTGATGATATTCTGATTTTGATGATATTTGCTGCATCTTTGTGCTGATGTTCGCTTCATGTAATTCAAAATGACATTTACACAAATATTTATCACAAAAAGTCAAACTCGATCTGTGCCTGAAAAAAAAAGCTGCATATTGAGTCTGACTGGAGAATATTTATTTACATTTCTGGGAGCATGAAAATGCAGATATCCGGTCCGAGTCCGGTGGCTTCTGACGCTTTTCGCTGTGTAAATGTCACTTTAAACACACACTGCAACTCTGAGTTCACTTCAGTTTTTACTGAAAGAGCTGGATTTTACAGCCAGACAGCATCATGTAAACTAAATGCAGGCTCTCTTCTGACTTTCAGATGTGAAATACTGTGAACATGTTTATGAACACTGGCCTGCATGCTGTATTTTAACCGTCATGAAGCATAAGATGGGAACGATGTGAACAACAAACCAAGTGAAAACTGAATCAGGACGTCAACAAATCCACCGAAGCTCCCTAAGTTTTCATGATGTTGCTTTTTAGCTGATTTAGTCATTTTATGATCGTTCGTTTGAAGCAGTCTCATTTAATTTGTGCTGTTTGGATGATTTAAGTTTTCATTTTAATCTCCTCTTGTGGCTCTCTGATTTTTCATTTCCTCCGTTCTCCGGCCGGTGCAGCAGAGCCACATGTGACGGACTAATGGCTCATTTATAAAACCTTTAAAAGTGAAGATTTTAAACAAAAAGCCGACGTGAAGCGGCTAAAAGAGCCAGAAACCGTCTGAACTCTGCTACACTGCCAGCAATCAATACATGACTTCAGCATTTTATAAATGACCAAATCAATACTTTTTTGAATATTTTGCTATTCTAATGTATTCTGCCGGGCACCTCCCGGGGCAAGAGAGCAAAAATATGTATAGATGAGGTACAAGCCATTCATATGCTCCACAAACATCTTCCTCTCATTTCCAGGAGTATGACTTTAAACCCAATTCATCACACTGCGGACAGAAATCAATAGAAGAAATGCAGCACATTTTCATAGAGGAAATAAAACATGTCCCATACAGATGAGGCTGGAGCAGTGGGCGCTCGCTGAAGGACACTTTTTCTTTCTCAGAGCTCAGAGTTCACATCCAACCGCACAGCCGCGTCCGACCGCTGAAAAGAAGCAGATTTATAAAACACACAGGGAGGAAATAACCGAAAACTCTCGCAATAGTTCAGGACTACTTTCCAAAAATGTGTCTGTTCTCAAAAAGAAATACCGAATTAGAATTAAACTCCTCTGAGGTGTCGTCAATAAGCAGCTTCAACATGCAAACCAGGTTCAACCAGGACCAGGTCCAGTCCAGTCTGTGGTCCAGACCGCGACCGTGAAGCGATTTAATCTACAAACGATCTCAACTCCACAAGCCTCCGTTCTGTTTCACTGCAAAGCACGAATCATCAGCAGGCATTCACAAAACAAAGAACTGTGCATCGCAGATCTATGTGTTGCAGATCTATGGCGGATATGTTTTCTATAGATCTGTGCCGTAGTTCTGTAGATGTGAGTATCGTAGATCTCTGGATGACAGATTGTTCAGCCTGTCCTCCATCGACATACCAGCGGTCTTCAACGGGTGGTTCTAGACCCACATGTGGCTCCAAGAAGCTGCCATAGAGCGATTCGTAAATGAACCCTTTCTTTTCCATTTTCATTTCACTTGCATGTCTCACTGATTTTCAGAAATGATCTAAAGTCCAGCAGCTGAAAGCAGCTGAAGAAGGGAAAACAGCTGAAAGAGCGAAGAGAGCTGGAAGATGGATAGACTGGCTGAGAGTACTCCAAAAACAAAACAATACAGGGAAATGGTCAAAATAAAACCATTCAAACAGCTCGTACAGCTCTTTATCAGGAAATGAGTAAAACTGAAAAGGGAGAAAAAAGAAAACAAAGAAGAACAAAAGGGAGAAGAAAAACAGAAAAAAATCAAAATCAGAAAAGAAAAATAAAATAAAGCAAAGTGTTCTAACCACGAGGAAACACTCACTACTAAAGTGGAAAAGTCTAAACTGTGTTTATGAGACGTCATTAATAAAAACCTGTAAATGTTTTATTCTTCACTTCTGACATTTCGCACATTTTGTGGCTCCAGACGATTTTATTCGGTGTAAAATGGTGAAACATTGCTTTTGGTCCTAAACGGTTTACACCATAGACATAATAAAGAGTAGACCCCGCTCGGGGTGCTGCGCAACGAGAAATACGGCCGCCATCTTGGTCCGGTCGAGAGGCGCAGACGCTCCGGTCATTGGTGGGGACTCAGCCGGAGCTGCTGTGACTCCTGTGTGGGACGGCAGCGAGCAGCGCTCCAGGAATCACTTTTCACAGAGAGGATTAAACGTTTTCTCAACATCACACCTGACTGTAGAGTCATTTGTAAACAGCTCGCTCATTCACAATTATAGGAACTTTTAGGAACAGATTTGCATTAACTTGAAAAATGAGAATGGGAGGTTCTAAGAAACTTGAAGGAATAAAATAGAATGAAAAAGGAAGAAAGTGAGCTCTTAGATGATTTTGTGGTGATCCCCTGTTTCATTTTGCAGATTTCCTAAAGACAGAAATGTGAGGAAGAAGTGGGAGATCGCTCTGAGGAGGGAGGATTTCCCAGCAAGAGACTCGTCTGTGCTGCATAGTGAGACTTCAGAGAGCAGGACGTCCACAGGACGGGACAGGACGGGACAGGCTGTCCGCCTTACAGATGGCGTTATTCCATCCATCTTTTTTTTTTTTTTTTTTTTTTTTTTTGCACATATAGTCAAAACAGTATGAGTATGTGCATGGGAACGAAAAAAAAAGCCAGAAAGCTTGTACAAATGCTGCTCCTGCACAAATTCGAAGTGAAAAAAAAAAAGAAATGAGCATGTAAAAGTCGTACATAAGAAGATGACTTAAAATCCAGCACAAAAACAGAAAAAGAAAAATAAAGAGAAAAGAAAAGAAAAAAAAGGAGAAATCTCACAAAAATATAAACAAAGAATAAAAGAAAACAGACGATCTAAAGCAATTCCCAGGTATCTCATGTGTCTCTCATTGTGTTTGGATCAGGTCAGATATTGTGATATTAAATTGTTCTTTAAGTTGCTTTTGTAGCTGAACATAGACGCAGCAGGGACAGGCACAGGAATATCTAGATTTTCCCCCATTGGTGAAGAGAAATAACTGATTCCAGCGTTCACAATGATCATGATAGAGAGAATCTGTCCAAACAGATGACCCCCCCACCCCCACCCCCCAAAAAACAAAAACAAAAAGACACAAAATGAGTAGAAAAAAGCAAAAACAACAACAAAAGAGGCTGTTAGCATTGTTGAAGGGAAATATTCTATTGATTACAGGGCATAAATTATTTATCAATGTGATTCTCTCTCCCTCTCTCTCTCTCTCCCTCTCTCTCTCTCCATCTATCTATCTATCTATCTATCTATCTATCTATCTATCCATCTATCTATCTATCTATCTATCTATCTATCTATCTATCTATCTATCTATCCATCTATCTATCTATCTATCTATCTATCTATGTCTTTCTGTCTTGTCTTCATTTTAAAACAAACAGTCTGCTTCTATATGACATTATTTTATATTTTGATATGTGTATAGAAATAGATAAATAGATATATATAAAATTAAACTAAAAAAATAATTAAAAATATTACATTGGCCTATTAAAACCGCCAGTTATTAATAATTATTGAGACAGAGCAGGAACCTAGCTCTAAACCTAAATATATCCATGATTAATTATTATACTCTGGCATACAGCTCTGCCAGCATCTTCTAAAATATTATTTTATTCATTATAAACATTTGAAAATGCCAAAAATTGTGGCCTCTATCATGCCTCTTTCAATGACGTTTGCAGATTAAAAAAAAAGCGTAGTATGGAGCGAACTATGATTCATTTAATGCGCTGAGACTTCACCGCTCAGGTCAAACAGCGGCGCAGAGCGAGGCGGACGACCGGACCAAGATGGCGGCCGCATTTCTTGACAGCGCCCATTGGTGGTAGCGGCCGATGCGGGGTCTGCTCTTTATTATGTCTATGGTTTAGACGGCTGAAGAACAGAAAGAAGGAGCTGATGTCTTCACGATGTACACTGATCTGCACAAGCACAGCACCAACTAGTGGCCGGGCATGAAAACTGCACTATTTACCAGTTCTCGTGTTTCCATGTGACACAACAGAACGTGCTGCTGAAAGGCTCGGAGTAAATTCCCATTTCTTCAAACGCTGCTGCTGGATTGAGGAAATTCAGCAGTGAAACAGATCTGAGACCAACATCTGATGCGCCTGCATCCTCTGTTCAGCGCCACGCATCTGCCTTCACACCTGACGGGAAGACGGCTGCTGCCGGCTCCTTCCTCACATCAAGGCTTGTTTTAATCGCATGGATCCTGCTTTTGTTTGTACCGCATTCAGACATGAGAACAGTTGATCCCACAAAGAGGCCTGTGAACGCGAACCGCAGTGATCTCCCAGAGCCTCTTCATCCAGATGGTGGTGGAGGGAGGGAGGGGGGGGGGGGCGGCGGCGCCGGGACCGTCCATTTAACCGTCTGACGGCCCCTCGCGACTGTGGAGGAGCAAAACCAAAGAGCAGCAGCGTCCCAGCAGGACGCCTCGGCTTCCGCCGTCAGCCTCCAACACCTCCAGCCGCATTAATACACAATCACAGCGCATCGCAGATAATCCATGAAATATAAAACCACCAACTAATGAGGGCAAGAAAACAACGGCTGATTAAACCAGCGCTGCTCTGCTGTTTAAGCCCAGTGATAGCATCTCCCCTTCATGTCTGCTTGTTGTTCTTTAGTTGAAGTTGGGCTGAAAACCAGAAACCTCAGCACAGACTGAACAGGAAACTCAGTACAGACTGGAAAGACCTGAGAAAAACAAAGAAACCGAGCAAAAGAGCATCAAATTTCACAAGATGTCGACAATTAGTGACACCTACTGGACAAACGTGGCATGACTTTGATTTTACAGACTGCACTTTAAAGGGAGACTACGGTAGAAAAAAAACACTTCTGAGCCTTTTCCTTCCACATTTCCACTTCCTGTGGCGAAAGCCACATTTGAGGAAAAGGCTGAGTTTAAATTCCACTGAAGTGACTTTTCTGAGAGAAAAACCCCGTCAGGAGGAGTCCAGCAGGTTCTGGGGCCAGGCAGGTCAAAGAAATCACATGAACACATTAATGTGGGGGAAGTTCCCTAATCCTGACACCTAAGCACAAATTACAATGAAAAAATCACATCTGTAGAGACGAATGAAATGAGGAAGACATGCAGTGTGTATTCCATCTTTCACCTCCAGCTTGGAGGTACTCTAACCCTGTACGCCACAACCCGAAGCACAGACCAGCAAACTGGAACAGAGAAAAATTTAATCTGAGCAAAAAAAATATATATATATATCTATTCTTTGCACAAGAAATGTATTTGAATGTTTGCATCCGTCCACGAAGGCTGAACGCCGCTGTTCTTCACTCGGTTCTGTTATGTGTTCTCCTGCAGATCTCCGCTCTCCACCTTCTCTACATCGTCCACGCTCTCAACTCTGCCTCCACCCGGCTCCACTCGGCACTAATGCGCCAGAAAAACAGCCAATCACAGACTGGCACAGGGTCGCTCTGATTGGCTGGTTCTGTCCAATCAGGATGCTATTTCAGACGGGAAGTGCCGCTAAATCAGCTGGAGTTTACAGCTTGTTCTGGATCAGGATACATTCTCTGTGACTGCTTTTCATCACCGAACGACTGAAACTACAGGACTGTTTTTCTTTGTCACAAAGTTTAATGAAAAACATGAAGCCAAACATGGCCGCTCAGCTTATCGCTTATGTTACTCAACGATCTGCTGAATCAAAAACCCCCTCCTGTTTACTTCTGGAAGCAGAATGACTTTCTGCAAAACTGTGTCAAAACAGTACGACTGCATGTTAGCACAGAACAGATTTTTATTTGCTCAGAGTAGGGCTTTTTTTTTGTTGTTGTTGTTGTTTGTTTTGACAGAAGTGTTTTTTTTCCCTCTGGGTTTTGGCACAAATATATTTTCATACAGTTAACATGGGGCTGGGCGATATATCGAATTAATTCGATTTTTTATTTTCAGTCGATGTGAAAAATATTAAATCACAACATCGAGTTTCGTTTTTTCCGTCCCTCCGTCATTTTTACCGGACGTGTGTAATACACACAGTCGCCACACCAGGAGGACTGGTGCTGTAGCACAGACTACAGTCAACATTCTCTTACAGATGAGAAGAGTTAGAAGAGTTGCCAGCCAGGGACAGAGAATGCTCGCTCTCCCCCCGCCGATCAGACCTCTCCCGGCGCCACGAGAATCCCACACCGCGGCGCTTTTAACGCTGAAACACGATCCGGTCCTCATCTTCTGCCATAAGACACTCGGCCAAATTATCAGAAAAATAAAAAGGAAACGGCTGATATAAGGCACAAAATGAAATAAAGAGCGCAAAGATGATAAAAATTAAAATGAAACCGCGTGTTTTGTCGACGCTTAACTTTGCTCTGGGTAGGATTTGAACCCATTTAAATTTGATCTATGTGGGATTTTTTTATCATTTCTTTTTCTCCAGTTTTCTTTTTATATATTTCTTTCAATTCAGTGCCCATGCAAGCGTTCTTGTTAACATTACCTCAGTAAAACACTAAATTGCCTACACAGTTAAATGCTGACGTTTTGGCATTTATTAAAATATCCTATTTCTTGAAAAATGTGTAATTGTGTTTCTTTACACAGAAAAAAAATCAATTAAAATCATTAATCGGATTTCAAGCAAAAAAATCGCAATTTAATTTTGGCTATATCGCCCAGCCCTAATTTATTATAATTTTAAACTGAGTGTTTTCTCGATTTGAATATTGTTAAATGTCATTTGAAGGCTTACATTCTTAGTTTTGTAACATTTGAATTAAAACACACCAGAATTCTCGTCCTGAAAAAGCTCTCAGAGTGAGTTCGTTGTATTAATGTAACTGCTGGAAGCTGCAGGAGGCGCCAGAGAGCAGCTGAAGAGCCACACGAGGCTCCACTCCTGGTCCAGATCCACTCAGGCTCTCCATGCGAGGAAAGCGTCTCCACGTATGCAGACGACGGTGTATTCGGCTGCAGGAGAACGTTGGCGTGCTGCAGAGGGGCTGCAGCTCGTTCTGAACCTGCATGTTCGTCTTATTCCTGAGTCAGAGAGGAGGAGCAGGAGCTGTCTGAAGGAGCGACTCGCCTGACTCAGCGGGACGTTCACATCTGAACTCGGCACGCATGAAACGATCCCGCTCGCCGTTAAAGTGAGCGACCTGTGTGCTGGACAGCCGGCTGACACACAGTCTGCGTGGAGGAGACTGAACGGGCCCGAGCGGGTCTGCTGGCAAAGTTTCCTCTGCAGCCGTGGAGGAAATGAGAGTTTCTTTAATCATGTATCCTCCTAATAATCTCCTGGTCTCAGGCCGACAACTCGAGCATCCATAACCAGCACACTTCAAGGGGAATAGGCTTATGGAGGGAGACACGGATAAGGAGGGAGGGAGCGAGGGAGGGAGGAGGGAGAGAGGGAGGGAGGGGGAGTACAAAAGAGAGCCAAGGAGTGAGGGGGGGCTTTAAAAAAAAAAAAGATTTCCCCGCAGTATAATTTGCTGATACAGACGATACAGAGAGAGAGAGGCACACAGAGAGGGAGAGAAAGAGAGAGAGAGAGAGAGAGAGAGAGAGAGAGAGAGAGAGAAATCCCCAATGGGAAGGCCAAGAGTAAAAATAAGGGAGAAAAACTAATTAACTGATGAAGTCCCGTTGTGGCTGTGCACATGCGCACCCTCATGCACGCACGCGCACACACACATACACACACACTCACAAGCACTCACACAAAAAAAGAAATGAAAGCAGCCTGCCCCCTGCTGGTCATCTGAAGCAGGAACACAGTAAAATGAGGATGATGAGGAAGAGCATGAAGATGAAGGTGATGAGGATGATGAAGATAAAGGCGCGTTCACGCCAGCCCTGGAGAATCCAGACCTCAGACCAAACCAGGACTTTCCTGGAAAATCCTCATGTGAAACCTCCTCTGATCAAAGATCCGGACCTTTCCGGTGGACTCTGGCCCCCCTGAAACCGCCGGTCTGGGAGCAGACGCACTAACAAAGAGTTACAAACCGTCTGGAGGTCAGAGGTCAGATGCGGAGGAGTGAGGAAGAGCAGGCGCTCATTGAAGACTCTAAATCACGGTTGTTTGTGGTTAGCCGTTAGCTGTTAGCCGCTAGCCTGGCGCTGGGGCGGGACTTCCTGTTTTGGATCACACCAATCACATAAGAGGGCTCGGTTCTTCTGCCTGTCAGGCCAGTGTGGGATTTGGCCGTCCAGGCATCTGGTTCGCTGCAGGCAAGCCAAACCAAATGAAGGTGTGAATATGAACCATGTAAAGTGATGTTATAAGAACATCCTAAAATAACTGCAGTATATCATATCTTAGGATATCCTGGCTTTCATTTAATCGAGTGATGATTCACTCAAAGAAAAGAGAAAAACGTCTGTGTTTATGTGAAGAGTGAAGTTTTTTCATCAATTCTTAAAACCCTGATTAAGCTTCACCTGTTCATTTACGTGTTTGGTGACCATTAGTTATCAGGTACAATAGAAAATGAATGAAAAAGTCTAGTATTTACTCCAACATTACTGATTTTGCATTTGACGCTGGGAGGAAGGGTCAGGGTGAGGGCTGGATGAGGGATGGATGAGGGATGGATGTCTGTGTGTTGAAAATTAATCAGTTACTCTCAGACGAGAGCTCTGCAGCCGCAGAGCATCAAATCTTCCACTTGGTCTTTCTGTTGTTCTTCACGAAGTGTAAGTGCTCGGAAAGCGCTGCCCTCTGCTTGGAGGGCCCTTTGGCACCGAGTGGAGCCGGGCTGTGTTTGGAGGACGTGGACGGAGGTGAGTTTGTTTAGGCTATCAAAGCCAAAAGCTGCAGTCCGCTGCAATTATCTGAAGTTCAGCAATATCCCCGGGCTGCGTTCATAATCAAGCAGCACGCCTGAAAGAGACCTTTTCTCCCACAGGCCCCCCGAGGCCCGCCTGTAATATGGGTCATTTGAACAAAAGGTTCCCCATTTGAAGTTTTTCATACTATTAATACTGTGCCAGATTAGCTGGCTCCGACTTTTCTCTTCCTCACACATCCCTTGTTTCTATTTATGTAAGCCTGGTAGCAGCCTCTTAAAGCAGCAGCTCGCTGCTATTTCTGCCCACCAGAGGCTCTAAAAGTAGCTCTCAACTTCCCTCTGCACACTCAGACCCACTCTGCTCCAGAGCTGAATGAGAAGCAGCAGAGAGCCACAGCGCCCCCCGCAGGAAGCAGTCTGCATCACAGCAGCGTGCATGCAGGGGGCCATGATGCAGTCAGCTGGTCTGCATCTCCGTTTGAAACGTGCATCATTTAGACCAGTGAAAAGGAATAATATTCAATCAGATAATCTCAAAGCAGAGTTTATGCTGTTGAATCTACAGTCACTTGCTGGTCCACTCCTCCAGTTGTCTTGTCCAAAACTGGACCAGAGAAGGTCTCCATTTCTGCAGAATGAGTTGTGAACACCATGGAAGCTCGGATCCATGCTGCCTTGTATCAACACTTCAGCTACTTTATGTGCACGGACGTGTCCTCTTTTCTTTTGCATGATTGCATGAAAATACTGTCTTCACTGTTTGTTGGTTTCACTACTGCAGCACCGTATTTCATTACTTAAGCTGACAACTGTGTCAAGTGGCTCAGAAAAATGAAACCGTCCCAATAACTGGTGGCGAAGTACAACAGTCAATAACAAATTGAATATTTGGTTGGAATAAACTTTCGAGGGCCAAAAGAAGAAACAGCGTTTAACTCTTTCACTGAGTGTGTTGGTAAAAATAGCATAATTTGAAAAATGTGCTTTTTTCCCTTTAGGTTGTTAGTGGAGGAGTTATTTAGCCGTCATTTTATTCAGACTGGTGTGTTTGGCTTCTCAATTAAAATTACTTTGAGACCTCTGACATAAATTTTACTGGACAACAACCGAAAACTTTACTGAACAGAGAGAGGAGCCCACTCCTTCCCGCAGACACACTTTACCGAGCGACAGTCCGCCTGTCTGTTGACTCCATCCAGTCTGGAGACGACTCTTTCTCTCATTTCACTGTGCAGGCTGACATGGGGGTGTAACAGCGTTCTGCCGCCATCCAGCGGCCTTACCTGGTATTGCGTCTGTTCAGCACCCTGGAGAGCTCCCTGCGTGGAAACCTGCAGAGTGAGGAGCAAAACAAGACAAGCTGCTAAAGGCTCTGCGCGCGCACGTACACACACACACACACACACACACACACACACACACACACACACACACACACACACACACACACACACAAACGCAGAAAAGCAGCACAGCACCACTTATACCCCACAGTGACAGGAGGTGTTAATAAGGCGCCGGTGGAAGCGGTCGGCGCAGAGGAGACGCTGTGCGGGGAAACGGGACTCTGGTGATTGTTCACACCACATATCGTCTTCCAGAGAGGAAACAAAGGCAATTCCCCACTAATAATGACACTGCATGAACCGATCTGCGATATTATGTCACTGAGAGGAGATGAAGTTAAAGGCACGCTGCCCCCTGGTGGACAGCAGGAGGAGTCACACACTGTCAAAGTGTCTAAAAGTCTTTGCGTTCATACAGGAACTGTTTTGAGAAGAGGAAATCAGACAGCAGCTCATTAACAATGAGGTGGGGAAGCAGTTTTGAGTGTGAGGACTGAACGTATGAAATGTATGAATTTAAGGGACACTCTCAGCTCATTCTGCATCTTTTCATCTCAGCTTTTCCTCTGCAGGAGAAAACAGAAGGTGTCGTACTCACCACGACGCTGCTCGTCTGACGTTCTGAGCTGAGGTTCTGCGGAAAACACAGAGACACACACTTTCAGATTGGTGATGCAAATATTACAGTGTGTGTGTACGTGCGTGCGTGCACATGTGCGTGGAATAAACTGGCTCTGATTGAACCACTAATTAAGTGTGAGAAAACACCATTCGAATTCATGAGCACAACAAACTTCACAGTCAACACGGAGGCTGGATGGAGTGTGTAAAGTGTAAACACACACACACACACACACACACACACACACACACACACACAGTGAACACAGCTTAAACCAGCAAACACGATGGTTCTGCTTTCCTAACATCCATCCATCTTTGACACTACTTAATCCTGTGGAGGGTCACAGGTCACCAGAGACCGGGACCGGGGAGGACAGGTGAGGACAGGTCCACCGGGACCGGGGAGGACAGGTGAGGACAGGTCCACCGGGACCGGGGAGGACAGGTGAGGACAGGTCCACCGGGACCAGGGAGGACAGGTCTCTACTCCATCACATGGACCAGCACAGACGACCACACACACTGACATTCACACCGAGGGGCCATTAGACTCACCAATTAAACTCAGGTGTTGCTTTCGGACAGAAAACACACCTACACACGAGGAGAACGTGCAAACTCCACAGAGAGAGTGGATATTTGTATTTGATGAATTTGAACCTATGATTTTCTTGTTGTGAGGCCAGAACGCTAACCACTGTTCCACCCTCATGGCCACCCGGTCTCACTGCAGAGTGTGTAACAGCTCCGCTGGTCCACAGCTCACACTGTAGACATGTCAGGAAAAAGGCCTGGAGTGTGTTACGGTGCTACGTTTGATCACCCAGTCTTCCCTGTGTTCATATCTTCAGGTCACGTGACTTCTGCCCGCACCGGTGAAAAGCATGGCGGACATCTCTTCTATTTTTGGTGGAAAATGCTGCATTTCAAGACAGTTTGAAGATTTATCTTTGTTTAGACGACTTTTCTAGCGCTGAATGTCCACTTTATTCCCAGATTCTCCGTTCAGCTGATGTTGACGAACCGTCATTTGGCATTTCTCTACAGACAAATAAACATTTCATCTTCATGGTATCCACTCGGTTTATGGATGCGATCTGCAGTTCTTTTGTTTCGACCTCAACATCTGACAGCTTTCTCAGCCGTGGCGCTCTGCTGGTTGCTATGCTCGTTGCTATGCTGGTTGCTAAGGACTCTGACCTGCGACCCGGAAAAAAGTTGATCCTCTCACAGAATGATTTTTTTTTTTTTTTTTTTTTTACAGAACGAGTTGCTGCCTTTAAGCTAATTATATTGACCTGGAGATACGCCCACAGGAAAGACTGGGATCGTCAAACGTAGCATTGTAACTCTGGGCGTTTTTCCTGACCTGTCTGCGACATGTGCTGTGGACCAACGGAGCTGTTACACAATCAGCACTGAGACTGGGTTGATTTTCCTAACACGCTTCACAGTAACGTCCCTTTAAAATCCCCTCATATTTGAACCCTTTCAGATATTTTTAGACTCTAAACTTTACAGTCAGTGTGGATACATTCTTAAATGTATAAATATGCTGAATAACATTAAAACTCAGAATTGGAATTTGTTTGTAAGAGTTTAACTTCAAACGTTGGCTTGAGGGTGAAAACCCGACCTTGGCTGCTAAAGAGGCCGAGACGTCCGACCTCCGAACTGTGAAGCATCAAACGTCATTTTGAGTTCACGTTCAGAAGAGATCAGCGTTGCTAAAACACAAGCTGTGATTCTTCAGAGCTTAGTGTTGGAGCCAGACATTAATCCAGACATCCGTCTCCTGGCTGAAGGAGCACGCTCTCTTATTTTTCCATGAACTCGTGGTGGACTCGGCCACGAATGGACCTGTGTGCAGATTGTGTGGGAGCGGTGTGTAAATGCGGCGTGGATCCATGCGAGCTGCTCTATTTGTAATCAGTCCTGTGAGCTGTGAACCTTTTTTTCTTCTGTCACGGCTTCATTTGTCAAACGGCTCTTGCCGAAGCTCTCCTGTGGGACTCGTGTAATTTCAGTTCTCGGCACCGCCAAAGCGCCACTGCCGGGGGGGATTGTGGGTCGTTCCTGCTGCAGGCTCCATGAATCACTGCAGGAAATTAATCAACATACACAACTGTAAGTTGGACATTCATCTCCATAAGAGGAGCTGGCTCGCAGACCGGCCTGGGAGATCACAAAGAAACAACCACAACAGCATCGAGGAGAGTGAGCGGCTGGTTCAGGGGTCAAGAGGTCACGTTCAGCCCCATGGCCTCCTGGGAGGCCCGGACTGCTGAAATAAGGCCACCAGAACCTTTACATCTAAATGCTAAAGGTTTCATTGGTTGTTTTTGTGTGTGTGTGTGTGTGTGTGTGTGTGTGTGTGTGTGTGTGTGTGTGTGTGTGTGTGTGTGTGTGTGTGCGGCACAGGGCATACATGATGAAAAAGCGTTTTCACAAAAACCAATCTCAACATAAAGACCGTTTTAACCCTGTGCTGTAAAACCCAGTGAAATGTCCTTGAAGCTTCTCCTGTTGCATTCTGGGTGCTTTTCCCCTCACAGTTCGGTTTGAGGCTCGTTTGATATCAACCAGGCAGATATCAACCCTTTCATTGCAGCATCTCCACTATCTGAACGGCTCACTGACAGCAGACTCTGAATCTGTTTTAAAAGTCAAAGTTTTCTTGTTTGCTTCGTGAAATCGCCGAATTGAACCGCTTTGCTATGTTTGACGCCGCTGCTCTGATGTCAGAGTTACTGTTTTACAGTAATCATGATCATGAAGACATGTTCCATAATGTTTCTCACATTGTTAGTTATTTATATCCACAGCTGTAGAAAAGGAGCAGCTGCTCACAGGTTTTAACAGAAAATCAGATAAAGCTTTATATAGATCCAGTTTCTGCGTCAGTGGGGGGGCGTGTCTGGATCAAATGTCTGATTTCATTATATATGTCATTTTAATGACCATTTCAAATACATACAGGCTCTTTCACATAATCAACAACTGATTCATCATCTTTTCTTATCTTCTACTCGGGAGTGTTTTTCAGGTATTGGTCAAACAGATTTACTTTTCAGACCGAGTCCTCATGGTGATCGTACCGGTTCCAGGTTTGATCACATGACGCTGGCGGAGTGATATTTCCTGCATATGGCCTGAAGGAAACATCCGGAGTGTGTGAACGCGACGAGAGAGAGAGAGGAGCTGTCGAAGTGACTGACAGACGGAGCGCTCGCATTTTAGCATTTACTGTTTGTTTCACCTTCCTCAAACGCACAGCCTTCTACCTACACACACAGGTGAAGTGGATCAGCACCATCTGCTACCGCACACACACACACACACACAACATCCACATAAAGCTTGGCAAGAACAGTGTCTGCACTGTTTGGGTGTGTGTGTGTGTGTGTGTGTGTGTGTGTGTGTGTGTGCGTGCGCCCATCTGCCGGCCGACCCACCCTGCTGTCCCTGAATCGTTCTGGCTCCACTCTTGGAGTGTTTCCAGTCGCTGCAGCAGAGTTGTGTGGATCAGTGCTGGGGGGCTACAGCAGTGGGGGCGGGGCTGGGGGGCTGGGGGGCTGGGGGGCGGGGCGGGTGAGGTGGTGGGGCGGAGGGGTGTCACACTATTCAGCAGTATTGTTTTGGGTTTGAGTCCAGCAGAAAAGCAGAACGCTCTGTGTGCATGTGCACTGAAGACTGCTGAGTCTGAATCGGCCAGAACAAAGTTCCTCCAGCAGGTCCAACTTTCCGCTGCTTCAGCTCAGAAACCGTCGCTTCAAAACAGTGTTCTGTTGTATCTGTACGCAGACAGACAGGCCTGTTAAAACACACAGCACAGCTTCTGCTGAGCCTCATCTGAAGGACAGACACGCTGACATTATCCCGCCCGATTCACTGGCACACATGACAGCTTCCTTTCCGTTTATCATGGTGAAGTCGCCCAAAACCATGATGCTTCCTCCACCATGCTTCAGCTGTGGTGCTCTGTTTACGCCCGACACTGTGGTGCTGCTCCAAAATTTAACATTTAACATTATTTTAGCGTTGCAGTTTTACAGCAAAACATATAGCTCTCAGCTTGTGTCGTTTGTTCTAATTTTAGATTGTATAGATTTTTGCCACTACACTGGCATTACTAGCCTACTGCTTTCTGACACACCTCTCAGATCATCTGACAGAATCTTTCAGCAACAAGGAGAGCAACTTCATCACTGTGAAATCAGTCAGATGGACATGAAATCTGACATACTAACACATTTCAGCACCGTGGACAGCAACATCATTCACCTGAAAGCGCAGTTCGCGAATTTACTGTACATATCAGCGTTTTGTAAAGTTGGCACAGCAGCCCACAGTTAACGTGTCAAAAATTCAATATACCGTAGATTTACTCATTATTCAGCGGCGAGCCCTGCGCCCTGCATGTCCATTGTGCTGGTTTGCTCGTGGTCAATGGATAAAATAGCAAGTACGCTTTTTCATTCTGGTTTTTCCCCTTTCTTTACATTTTTTCAATCCACAAAAAAAACAAAAAAACATTCAAATAAAAAAAAGGTATTAAGCGTCGACGCGTTGTGTTATTGTTATAAACTCACACACCCGTCCACAACCGGCTCATCTGTCACTGCAGTGCACCACAGGAAGTGCTGGGGGCAGTATTGCTCACTGTTTACATCCCTCAAGGTAACACAGAAGAAGAACATTATGGCAGAACAAACACCTGAAGAAGCTTGAAAACTCTGACCCAAAGTTATCAAGACTTCACAGAAAAAACGACCAGAGAAACACGTTGAAGGCGAACTCTGTGAAGCTTAGCTCTCATTAGTACTGCGACCGTGCAGGAACACCTTAAACGCCAATCCCACAGAGCTGTTTATCATAACACGTTTAAAATTAAAGAAGATAATTGTGACAGATTAAAACGATAAGTGATTGAATAGTTGATAACAAACACAGTGATGAGTTGCAGTCTTATTGGTCTGTACTGCACTGGGTAACCACGATTACCTGGCGGTTCCAATGCACTGTGCTGATGAAGAGAGGGAGCTGCATTCACATCCTCTGACTGGAGAGAGGACAGAAGGCAGACATTGTGCTGAAACGTGCGCAGAACCTTTTATTCACTTTGCACAGCTGTGCAGCGCGGACTGTTTATCCTGCCTGATAGAATAAAAAAATGTTTCTGCTGGTACCTGCTCAGAAATGAAGAAGAAAGCAGATTTGTAAATGTTGACTTGCTGCTGCTCAGCAGGCTCCTGTTATGAAGTCACGGTTGTGGCTCCAGACCGGCGGTTTTTCTATTACAAACTAGATAAAAAGCCAACGCCTTGCCGTGAGACTCACTGAGGTGCTCAGCAGCTAATATCTCGGCAACCCATTGGTTGATTTTGATGACTGACGAGACACTCAGCTCAGACGAGACAAGACGCGATATTGGGTGAGACGAGATTTCCACTTTATTTTTAAGAAAGCTAAAATGACAAAATATGACTGGAAAAAAAGACTTTCTTAATTTAACGGTCACAAAACTAAACAGGTGCATTTTGAAATGTTTTATAATTTGCGTCCATGCATGGCCTGAGCATGAGCATGACCTTCTTTCCACAAACAAAATTAAGCATTTCTTTTCAAGTGCAAACAATAAATGTGAAACCGAGGGCCTGCTGCTGCGTTCCTTCTTCTTGTCAGCTTCTGGCAGACTACATGTCGCGAAGGCACACTACTGCCCCCCACAGGTCACTAATAGAAGCGGGATATCTCACAGAGGTCTGATCAGCTTCTGCCCTGAGGCCACCAGGCAGCTTTTCCACCGTTTAATTCAGGCTGAAGCTTTTCAAATTATTCTAGAAGTCATTACACAATAAAAGCTGCCCATCAGATATTATCAGTGAGGCTTCAGCCCTCGAATAGATGTCTCGGATTTCCACAAAGCACAGAGTTTTATTTGTGCCATTCTTTCCCAGACTGTAGTGAAAGATTTTATTTTCATAACTTAAAGATTTCATAACCGAGGAACGTTTTTGCTGTTTGAAGACGCTGAAGGAAAACAAACCGGCGCCTCACCCTCAGTAGAGAGGCTCATTTGCAAACATGGAGCCTTGCCAGCAGCTGTTTTCCTGAGCTGTGAAGTGAATGTCATTCCTCTCTCACTCTCTGCTGTTTATTGCCTGCTTTGCCATTCAGAAGGTGTGGTAAGTCATAAAGCTGCCGTACAACAAGGTGCACCGCCAAAGTGGCAATTTCTGTGACATTTGAAACCAGGGCTGCCCACAAAAAGCTGATTAAACTTTAGTCAATGACAAAAAGTCTAAACTGACCAGGCGTTGTGTTGGTGAGGCCTGGCAGGACTCCAGCGTGGCTGCAGCCTCAGGGGGGTGACGGCTGTTCGGCTCGGTCAGACGAGCAGCAGGTCAACTCCTCAGGACAGGAATGGAAACGTTCGGCTTTAAAAACACCTGAGTGAACGGAGTCCATCCAGAGAGGAAGACATGAGGAGGCCTCAGGGTCAGAGGGACGTGGACCGGGAGCAGACCTGCCATGACTCCGTGAGCTCCACCTCCTCTGTGGTCCGAGACCACATCTTCTATCTCCTGTCAAACCTGAGATCCCACATCGTTCAGCGAGATGAACTGACAGATATCACAGTCATGGCTCCACCAACAGACTCCAACAGTTTACTGACGCTGTCAGAGATTCCTGCAGCGCTGAATCCTGCGTGTCCTCACCGGCCGGCTGAGGAGCAGCAGAACTCGACACCATGAGGACCAGGGCACCGGGCCGAAGAAATCCTCCTTCAGATTTCAAACAAAAGGGAGCACATGACACGGGCGAGCAGCGTTGGTCAAGCTACATGGAAATAGCTATTAGTTACTTTATTACTTTACTTACTCCTCAAAAACATGATGCACACAATCTGAATACACTTTAAACACTTTCAGCCTAATTCTATTCTTTCTGTATATTCGAGGATAAAAAATTGAATCAAATGAAAGTGTCCCTAATAAACTTGTTGGTTTTAATCTTTTAGCTCTGCACATTACCTCCACCGTACTCCAATAACATAAAGTATGTTATTCTTCTATAACTTATATTTCTGCATATTCCAGCACATATAATAGACTTCTTCATTTGAAGAAAATAAAATACAGAAATTAGATAACTAAAAGAATCTACAGTGGAAAAGGACAAGAAGCATGTGCTGGTCCTTACAGTGATGATCTCCTTCAGTTCTGTATTTTGTTCACCTGTTTATCAGCAGAAGGGCCCTTAGAGGTTCTCCTGGTGAGGATGTGTTCTCCACAGCAGGAGGTTCTCCTGGTGAGGATGTGTTCTCCACAGCAGGAGGTTCTCCTGGTGAGGATGTGTTCTCCACAGCAGCATGTCAGTGGTTGTATCCGGGGTTCCTCGCTGAGTTTCCCTTGGCGGATTGAGGGGTGTGTGTTCAGGGTTGAGGTGGATTTGTTTGCTGTTGATGACAGTTTCTTGTCATGCAGTCCAAACAGCAGATGGTAAAACTCAGATTGATGTCGGTACCGTCGAGCGGTCCTGCTGTCTGTCCTGCTCCACGCTGTCTGTTCATCACTGCATGTCTTTTTCTTCGCTGACGTTGAGCTGCTGATTCGTCATGAGACGAATGACGCTTGCAGGAAAGAAACAGGGGGCCAGTTACTGTTTTTGCAGTTGTTATCCTTTATTTCACTCTTTACTTGAAAAAAGTAATCAGATTACAGCAACGCCTGACGGCCCAGCAGTGCAGGAGACCAGATCTGAATGTCCAGCAGTGACACATGTTGTCTCATGGGTGGGAGCAGATTCAGGCCTGCCTGCTTTGACTTTACTGCGAAGGGAGTTCAGACATGGAATCAGTGTCGGGAGGCGAGAACGTCTTCAGCTGTGCAGATCTGACTTTCACACATATCAAGTGTGCTGGTTCAGATGATAACTCTATTAGGATAACTTCATTCAGGCCATCGTGTGACTCCTCACGTTTTGCTGTTTAGTGCGATTCCAGAGTGAGTGTGTGTGGTTCAGCTGTCTGAGGGCAGCATGGCCGCCAGCAGGCCGTCAGGCTTCACAAGGCGAAAATCCCTGAACTGATCAATGAACATCAAAAGACCTTCAGCTGCTGTTTTCTTGACTTTGGATATGTTAACTCATGAAAGTAAATCAATAATCCTCGCTGCAGTACCGCAGTACACAACTTTATCTCAGAGGACGTAACTTTTTTAATTTTGCACTCACAGTCAAAATGTATCAAACGTCAATAATAATTTAGTTTGACATGTTGTAAAAATTCAGATTATATTTATATTTATCAGATTTAGTTATTTGCATCACTGGGTGAATCAAAATTAATTCCCCTGATTGTTACTTCATATAAAATACATGAAACTATTTGAGAATGCAGCGCCGACGGTCTGTCATTGGAGCGGACGGTGAAGGAGGGCGGAGGTGGAAAGTATTGATCCCTCATGTTTAGCACTTATTTGAAGAATAGCATGACGGGACGATAATTTCTCTAACAAAACACGGGACTCCTCTGTCACAACTTTCAGCTTAAAGTGTGACCTGAGAGCATATGTCAGAGAGATCTGACAGTTATCTCTGTACTTGTCACTCCGTAATGATTCTTTAAAGGGCAGAGAAATAGATCATCACCAACCGCTCATCAGACAACGGGAACAATCGATGTGGAGACGGACATCTGCTGGATGTGGCGTTATACCTCCTCAAAACATCGGCTGCATTTGGTTTGCATCTTTACCCAGATATCAGTTCCAGGCTTTTCTTTTCTCACATTTCATCTTAAAGTCAAACGGATTCAGATGAGAGTCGGTTCATGATCGTGGTTTTAAGAACGGAGTTTGAGAGAAGTGCCGGACCAACGCAGCGCGTCATTCTGACAACTTGACTGAGTGACATTAGAGAGTGTTGTGATATGCAGCAGCACAGATTGTGATGAATACATTTCTTTATTCGGGAGCTTTGATGGTCGGGAGAGAGAGATGATGCTGCATCTATTTCCCCGAACAACCCATAACTTGCACAAGAGTGTGTATCCGAGTGTTTGCATAAAAATGAGTCAGTGTTTGGAATTTGCTTGTGTTTCTTTAAGTCTGGCTGATTTCCCAGATGACGGTGAAGACGGCCTGCAGGCAGAGCGGAGACTTAACCTTTATCTGACCCGGCCGTGTGATCGCCTCCGAGGAGCGCCAGGTCCACTTTGCACGCTCTTATTTTCACTTACTCTTAATACTCTGTGTGTGTGTGTGTGTGTGTGTGTGTGTGTGTGTGTGTGTGTGTGTGTGTGTGAGGATTACAGTGCACTACAAACTGGCTTTCTTGAATGGGACTAAGAATCAGTAGCTTCACGTTCATCTTTATTCACACTCGACAATAAACTGCAACTCTGCGCTTTACAAATGCCTAACAAAATGTAAACTACAAGACGTGTCTGTCTTCCTGACTTTATTCAGGATCCGATGAGTCGGCCGAAGCTCCAGACCTCCTACGGGCAGAGGACGTGGTCGTGGATGAGAGAAGGAACGAAACACCGGAAAAAGAGAGAAGTGTTGCTACAACCGAGACATCGTCAGCCGGACGGGAACAGCCTCAAAGTCATGTATCTATCTTTCATCACGGGCAACGTGAGATCTCTGTAAAATAAGATGGAGGATCTGACGGCGCTGAGTCAGGGTTAGCGGGAGTTTCATGTGCCTCACTGCACTCCAACATTCCTGAACACAACCTTATCACCGTCGGGTTTCATCGGGATTGGAGCGAGAGCAGGAGAGGAAAGCTGAGCTGCTGGCTGTTGGTCTCAGGCCGTATTATTTATCACAGGAGTTCTCCTCCACCACCACCATGGCTGTTTATGTTCCTCCCTGTTCCAAACCCACATCTGCCTGCAACTCCACCCACTCCTCACTAGATCACTATGGCCTCCGCACCCTCCACCTTCACCCGGCATGAGACCTGCTGGATGCTGACATTAAAGAGACATAATCCCCCATCTGGACAGGTCAGACCACGTCCTGGTCCACCTCAGACCCTGCTATGAGCCTCAGGTGAAGAAACACCACAAACTGTGGACAGGGCTGACGCTGTGCAGAAAAAAAATCCACCATTCAACATGTGGGCATGGAGAGACAGGCCCCTACATGGCCTGGACCACCACCAGGGAGAGGAAGTGGCTGACAGCAAGAAGACCTACCCAGCTGGAGAACTCTGCATTGACGGGAAACACTGACCACTGCAGCACAAGAACAGACACAAGGTACAAGGACCATAAAGGCCAGGGTCTACCATGGTAGAGAAAAATCCAAGGAAAACAGACCAAAGACTGCAGTCGACCAACTCTAAGGCGCAGGCTGTGCAAAGATGAACCAGAGATAGTCCAGTATGTAGTAGCCGGGACGCAAGCAGGATCAGAGTACTTTAACTATGCTGTTGACTTAAAGGTAATCAGAGGTTGATTAGAAGAGCCCGGGTGAGGTTCTCGACTTGATATTCAACATTGTTTACCTGTTCTGAAGGCTGATGTTTGAGAGTGTTCATGAAAGTGGGCGTGTCTGCCACCGTTTGGGAATCACAGCTCTGTTAGACGAAGCATTAATAGTGAGGCAGAACACATGGAAAACCTGAGAAAGAAGTACATGTCATGCTAATTTGGTATCCTCTCTCTCTCTCTCTCTCTCTCTCTCTCTCTCTCTCTCTCTCTCTCTCTCTCTCTCTCTCTCTCTCTCTCCCTCTGACAGATATGGCATTGGCCTTGATTGGACCGATCTGTGCAATCAACAACATTTATCAAACTTTAGTCCCCTTAATTCAGCCATTTATCACACTGGTCATGCAGCATGATTATAATTAAAAACTCTCATCAGTCAGACTGCCTCTGAATTAGTCCTCTAATTGAACAAGTAGCAGCACTACACAGACTGATGAGTTCTCCTTTCTTCTGAACACACTGAAAGACTTTCTCTCATGAATTACCCCCCGCCCGCCGCCCGCCACGCGCCCTCAGCCCAGGCCCCGAAGTCAGGGGAAAAGCAACAAAGCTTACGTGATGGATATGCAGTCATTTGCATTTTGGGTGAAAAAAAGGAGGAGCTGACTGTGAGTTAATAGGTGTCAGACTGTTTAAGGCTCATTTGGATTCATATCTCATTTTCTGACACCTACTTCATGACAATATCCAGTAATCACATTTCAACACACCCACAATAAAACAGGAGCACGGTGGATTTAGCTTGAATTGTCAGTGTGAGCGAGTTCACCATCGATGTTGTGTTAGCGCCTCGGGCTTATGTAACATGCAGCCTTTTTGATCTGCTTACCTTCTGTTTGCTTCATCACATTTCACAGCTGATATGAGGGTTTTATCGAGATTCGCTCCGCTGGGAGCCAATCTCCTGGAACAGATGTGGTGACAGAAACATGAGTGATTTATCAGCACTCCAGCATGTTTCCAGCACACCGAGAGCGACGCAGAACGTGTTGGAAATTCACTAATGACGGCAGCGACATGAAAAACAGCCGTACCCAGGCAGCGATTGCCGAGATGACTTGTGTTGTGAATTAGCACTGAACGAATAAACTCAATTAACCTGAATGGCGGTCCTGGTGGGAATCAGTGGCACCGATGACCGCCGGTGTGGGGACGGCGGGCCGAGCTGAGCCTCAGCTGCCAGTCACGGCGCCGTCGGTCCGCGTGTTTGAGGAGTCGGGTTGTTTTTCCTTCACACCACACGTCAGATTCTTACCTGACAGAAAGAAAAGTCTGCCTCCCATAAAGTTTTGGGCCTCTCTTGGAAAGTTTGCATGTTCTTGCAGACGTGTGGGTGGGTGTGGGTGGGTGTGGGTGGGTGTGTCCTCCGGGTGTTCCGTCTTGCGGGGTAGAACTGTGTCTGTAAATTGCGTGGGTCTGACTGAGTGTGTGTTTGTCCCACGGCGGGCCGGTGACCTTCAGGTCGCACCCAGCTCTCTGCTCAGGGTAAGACTGGAGCTGCTCCACCACCACGCCTGATACAGAACGTATATGGCTTGAATGACGGTGCTGCTGTCGTCACGGTTACCGTATTAATTGCTCTGATTGGCTAAGATTTCTCACAGGAGTGCTTTTTATTTGAGGTGCATATATTCTTAGGATTACTGTAAGAGTGTTAAAGTGTTAGAAAACAGTGGCTCCAGTGTTGAGAGGGCTGAAAGGGATTCACACACACACACACACACACACACACACACACACTTAACAACCCTCATGATAACCTTAGTCCTTTATCCCTTGAAAACTAATTTCCTCATCTCAGCCTTTACCCCAAACGTGGATCTTTCTGAACCCTTCCTCTGGATGTGGGTTCTCTCGTTCTGGCTCTCTTACGGCCCCTGGTGGACAGAACGCCACCTACACCCTGACCCACTTCTATTTAATTCCCTTTCAAATGCTGTAGTCACCGAGAGCATCTCCCTTAAACATGCAATCAGACATTTGACAGCAGCTGATCTGATTCCTACCTGGACCGACGACAATATGCTGAGACGTGCTATCACACACTCTTCTGCATCTCACACAGACAGGATGGTGCAGCCTTCCCAAATCTCCACTTTCCCTGGTCTCCAGCCAGGATTAAAGTATACACAAGAGGAGCTGGTAATATACAACAGGGAACTGTGTGAAGACTCTCCGACCCGGCCATCGGTTCGATCACTCGCTCCTCATTGTCCTATTGTTCACCTCCTTGAGAAAGGCACTAGAATAATATCCATTGTTCATGGGTCACAGGAAAACTGCTACCAGAAAAAAAAAGCTCTCAGGCATTAGTAAAACCACCAGAAGAACAATGGAAACAAAGAACAACAAAGTTTGGACGGTGAGGTGAGGAAGAAAACAGGAAATCAAAGGAGGACACAGACAGAAATACCCAAGACAAAAAAGTTGATTTGGAAATCGGCAGAGAGACGGAGAGTTTCTGCTGTCCTGTACAATCGATAATGTAATCACAGACTTCTGTCTACCAAAAATAAACAGAAATTTATCATCTTAACAGCTCTTGACAGAAAAATTGATTTGTACCGGCTAATATCACCCAAAAGAACATATCAGTTACCGACACAGAGAGATCAGACCGAGCAAAGGTCACCGCTAAGACTCTGAGAGCCGCCAAGACGTGAGACACAGCGGCAGGACCCGGGCGAGAGACATCAACAACAACATGTTCATCCAGAGAGGAGGAGGCCATCGAGAGCCCAGGAAACCTGAAGCTACTGCTCAACTACAACAGCTCGCTGAGAGGGTTACATCCTGTTGGAGGGCTGGAGTTCGGGGTTTAGGGTTAGGCTTTAGGGTGCTGAAAGCACTGCTAACAGTGAGCCTCAGATGGGATTCAGTATAAACTCCACCTTTACAGAGCGCAAGTGACAACTGGCTTCAGACGTGCTGTTAGAGGAACACAAACGCTGAGAACAACCGCTGAAATCACATTAAAGCAAACCAAAGCCACTCAAGTCAATATTTGTCATTCCACGTTTGAGGAGCATTAAGAAGCAGCTCAGCACTCCTCTAAAAATACACCTCCACTGAACTTCAAGTGAACCTCTGAAATGTCCCAGTTTCCTGCACGGATTTGTTCCAAACCACACAAAACATCCGAGCTGGCTGAGGCCTCGGCTCAGACAGACTCTCAGGATGTCTGAATGTTTCCGGGCTCATTTCACAGCATCCCTGCTGGATCCAGGTCTGGACTGTGGCTGAGTCTCTCCAGCAGGAAGCTTTTCTCTCTTCAAGTCATTTTGCTGTAGCTTTACCAACATTTGATGCTTCCAGGACCATGATCCACTGTTCATTGATCAGATTACTGAATATCATGCAGGTCTTTACATCACTGTTCCCTAGGAATACTGAGAGTGTTTTTCTCGTCAAAGTACTTTCTGCTTGTCTCACTGTGCCAGTGACTGGCAGCAGAGCAGCAGAGAGTCCGAGCAGCGATCCGTCGCCTTCGGTATAATGTCAGTGTGTGAACTGCTCCTGGAAGAGGTGACAGTCGGTGGCGATGTCGGGCGGGCAGCATAACAAATACACAGCAGTCAGCACAACAACAGGAGCACCATTTCATCTGCGAGGCCAGCAATGACACCTCGGGGAAGCACCCCGGACGACGAGCCGGTGCCAGAAGCCTCCCTGCATCGCTCATTCCCTCCGCCTCCTCCCCCACCTTCACTTCCCTCTGAACGCTTTCAGACGAGACGCTTTCAGAGAGAGTCAAGGAACGATGGAATGAGTTCTGGAGTCTGGAGCCATCATAGTGCATAGTGGCAGATCGATGAGCGCACGCGCGCGCGTGTGTGTGTGTGTGTGTGTGTAGTGACATTTCTTTAATTTGTGCCTTCACAGAACAGATGAGGACTTGTACATGTGGAATCTGAACGGTCCTGTAAATGTCTCTGTCTACACAGATTGATTTCTTTTCGTTCAGAACAGAGATGATTGGATATTAAAGAAAATAAAACTTGATTAGAAAAACTGTTGCTTTTCCCAATAAAACTGAGTGTGACAGACAGAATGACTGTGGTTCTTACAGGAAAAGATTTCATATGAACGTATCAACCATTTCAGCTTATGGCTCTGAATAACAGAGAAATGATCTTTCATTTCTCTGGAAATGACCCACTGAGCTGAAACCTCCAGAAGCTCAACAGGTACCGGTGGTGTGAGAGTTCAGGATGAATTCCAGAAATCTCACTCTCAATACGGGCAGGCGATGAGTGTGAGCCTGTCAGTCTGCACAGAGGGCAAAGAAAGCCCTCAACCGTGGAGAACCGGTGGATGGAGGCATCCGCCTCAGGTGGAGGTGAAGACATTTACACATCTCACCAACACACGTTATTTTACCACAATAAAAGCTTCAGACTTCTGTTTAATCCCAAAACGATGTAGGAAATACCAGCAGAGAGTTTGTTTTTTTCCATCAGGACCAAAGAATTTGTTCTGGTTTAGCAAAAAGGATGTTTTCCCTCACAGAGCACCTAAATGTGGACTTGCTTGTTTGAGGAAATGAAAATTCCTACATCACTATTGATGGGTTATCCTGCTGCAGACTGCAATATCTGAGTTTCTCTTTTTTCAGACAGGCTCAAGGAAGTGTTAGCATAACCAAAAGCAGCAGATGTGAAATGGACTACACTCACGTAGTGCTTTATACACTGCTACAGCACTTTACACTGCATTATCACATTCACCCAATCACACACACATTCACACACCAGTGGAGGCGGCTGCCATGCGAGGCGCTCAGCTGATGTGTGATGTCTGGGCTCACTCGTCCCCGGGTTTGGTCTACTGACGGTTCTGTCTTCTGTTCCTGTCCCATGTTGGACTTCGGGTGTGTGTAGGCGAGGCTCTCGGGCTGCTCAGCGTCTTTTGTCCCGTCAGCATCTGAGCCGTCCTTCCAGTCTCTGGTCCAGCACAGCTTCGATCCTCTGGTCTGCTCCAGCAGAACGTCTGCTGCTTAAAACACCCGGCAGACGATGCCCAGCGCTCAGGACCTGAGGAGGCTTCTGTCACTGAGAGACACCTTTGATTCTGCGTGGTTAAAGTCCAGATCAGACTCCACACGGTGCGGATACTGCACTTTACAGTGTCAGAGCAGAGCAGGCGGCAGGCTGCATTGGTGTGTGTGTGTGCGTGCGCGTGTGTGTGTGAGGATTACAGTGAACCACAGTGAGTGTTTATGTACACGTATGACCACAAGCAGCTTATGATTGCAGCCGGCAGCTATTTTCTAAAACACATAGGCACAGGAGCAGTAATTATTTTTGGCCTTGGATGAATAATATACTTTTAATTGCTTGCCATTTCCCAAGGAAGGGTTTTTATCTCCCCTGACGTGACGCCAGAAAAGCGTTAATCATTTGGCCAAGGTGAAAATGCCAAGGGGATTTTACAGTGAAATCTTTCACTGCGCGCCGGTCCTTGATGAGTTCCTCAATAATTCAAAGCCATAATCACCACAGACCCAGGCTCATGTTGTGCTCTCCACAAACGCTGAATACCACTTCCCTCTTTGTTAGGCGGGATCCGAACCGACTTGACGCTGAAATTCAACCTCAGGCAGAAGAGAGGCTGCTGATGACTGTGACCTCTGAGAGGTCGGCCCATTTAACAGATTCGGATCATTCAACACAGCATCTCAGATGCTTCACACTGTATTCATAACATAGAGGATTAATACAGGCATTCACGGGTGTCAAACATAAGGCCTGCGGGCCAAAACCAGTACGCAGGAGGCTCCAATCCGGCTCAGGAAATAAAAAACAGCATGAGAAAAAGGAAACATTGAGTTCAATTATATGACACGTTTAAAAGAGGCCAGCCAAAGTGCTTCACGGTAGAATTAAAACAATACGAAACAGAACAAACACAAGTTACAACAAGGTCCAGAGGTGACTCTGCTCAGCCTAGGGCCAGTGAAAGGCTGGATTTTTAGCCTGGATTTAAATATAGAGAGGCTAATGGCAGATCACACAGAGGAGCACAGCCCTCCACAGCCTGGATCCCCTCTGGTTCTCCTGAAGGATGGAGGAACGTCCAGCATCGCCTGGTCAGGGCTGACGGACGTTAACCGGGTCAGACAATTCATCTGGGTCAGTCTGTTCAGAGACTTCAAAACAACTGAAAGAGTCTTAACATCAGTCCTCAACTGAAGCAGAGGCCCGTCGGCGTTATGCGCTCACTGTTATCTTTCGCGGTTACGACACAGGATGCTGCTTTTTGGACACGCTGCAGGCGGCGAGAGCCAAGCTCGCATTAGTGTTTCTCCCCTCAAGTTCAAATCAAGCCTCAGGAAAGTTCTTGGGTTTTAAACAGGCATTTATTGCTGGACCAGTCCTGCACAAGCTTGAACAAGCTGCTTTTCTTTAACAGCCTTAATAATGCCGTCAGAACTGAGAAAGAAAACACAAAACTGACATTATTAAGTTAAAACATCCAAATGAAATAAATTAAATAACCACATGTGAACCAAACAATGCATTACAAGCTCATCTTCAGTCTCCAGTCACATGCATTCATAACATAAACTTTAACACAGAAAAACAAAGACAAACTCGTACCTCATTGGCCTCATCGACTCGAGGGGGAGTAAAGATGTCTTTTAAAGCTTTTTCATTAAAGGTTTTCCTGTGCAGCGCACTGAAGGCACAGCAATATGAGTGATTCCGGTACGAATCGCTCTGAGCTTGACGTAATGCGCGCTCCCGCTGGCCTGATATCCTTAAGTTTCGTTTTGTCCGCCATTACTCCGCCAGATGCTTAGCAGCAACAACTGAGCAGTACTGAGGATGGAGCTTCCAGAAAGTAAGAAAAGACCGGCTTCTAGCACTGCCACAGCTCCAGCACAGACCCCACCAGGCAGAAGAAAGTTAAATCTTACTCTAGCGCTGCTAAAAGAGCGAGGAAGGAGTTCCCCTCTTCTGTGCACGTACATGGGCTCAAGCCACAGACAGAGCGTTTCACTAAGCTGCAGTTAAAGGGATACTTCAACATTTTGGCAAATTGGCCCATTTAGCGCAATTCCTTAGTCATTAGAACAGCATACTTACTGTTTTTTGTGAGGGTGAGCTGTTGTTTATTCAGAGGTGAGTCGGGGAAGGTTTTCGGGACGGACACAATGGAAGTGGATGGTATTTTTGTTCCCCCTCGTCAAACTCATCAAATGCACAATCCAACAACCCCAAAACACTTTCTTGGACACGTTATATTCCGCACATTCACTACGCTGTGGAACACCAACAAATAATATTGTAGCGTTACGACACTGAAGCAAATACTGGGAACTACTTTTTCTTTTGAAATCACTACGCCCAGACGCCATGTTTAGTAAGTAGTTCCGTCTTAGCAATCTTCGCATAAACAACTCAATCTCGTAATTTTGCATTAATATTTCACAGCGTAGTGAATGTGTGGATTATAACGTGTCCACCAAAGTGTTTTGGGGTTGTTGGATTGTGTATTTGATGAGTTTGACGAGGGGGAACCAAAATACCATCCACTTCCATTGTGTCCGTCCTGAAAACCTTCCCCGACTCGCCTCTGGATGAACAACAGCTCGCCCTCACAAAAACAGTAAGTATGCTGTTCAAATGACTAAGGAATTGCGCTAAATGGGCCAATTTGCCAAAATGTTGAAGTATCCCTTTAAGCCCAAGGCCTGCAGGGGTCGGTGTTTCGCATAAAACAAGCAAACTGCATAAAGCACCTTTAAAGAAAGACGCTTTTTGTCTTTAAATGAACTTACTGTGAGCCGTCTCTTGCAGGCTTCTCAGGCAAAGCACCTCCTGTGGCTCTTAATGCGTACGTCCCTTAATGTGCTCCTCCGAGCAACAACATGAATACAAGGAACAAAAATAAGTTCCTTTCTAATTTTACAAGATCTTTTTAACAAAATAAATGAACTGTATCTACATTAACTTGCTGATAATGATTTATTGTGTATTCATGCCCCTTTTAACTGAATGATGAAATGATGATCCAAAAACATGCCAGACGTCTCTGATGGCAGCTAGCATTAGCCTTCAGCAGCTTTCATGAGGATTTAATCAGTTTATGTAAACTGACTGATTCACTCGTATAAAGACAAAGAGAAAACTCGCAGAGATGACTTTAAATTTGCGCTGAAAGGTTCTTATGCTGCTGTTTTACTGTTGTGGTAAACGTGAGATGAATCCTGGTCGTATGTGGTCTGACATGAGTTTTACTTCCTGATGTAGGACGAGATGAACTTCAGATCTCAGATCAGCGTCTTTAAAGTGGACCGAGCCGGTGGAACGATTTGAATTTGACACACATGCTGACAACAATATTCTTAATCTATATAATATTCATTGGTGTGAAATCAAATTAAAAAAGAGCTGGTTGTTCTGCTGGAAGTGAAGTTGGGAGGTGAAGGAAGAGTTTACAGGCTGCAAGAGTTTTAAAATCACTGAGGAATTAGTGCCAAAGGCTAACAGTGCTCTCACTAAACATAAACCTTTATTAGCACACCACCACTTCAACCCCAAAATAAGTCAATGGCTTTCTTTAAACCTACACTAAGGAACTTTTCAACCTTAATAAAACATTTTAATATCTTTTGTGATGATACTTCGACTTACAACTAGTTGAATGACCCTCTGTCACGGGCTGAGGGCGTCAGTATTGCTTCACTTGGACTGAGCAGCTGTGAGGAGGGTGGTAGGAACCCTGCACACTAACAAGCTCCAAATGTGCGAACTGCTTTATGGCATGCGTCACATCAAGATATAACATTGTTTAGCCACCGTTAGATTCATTTAGATCATTACCTCGTCGCTATCCGTCCTTCACACAGCCACTGGAAACAAATGTAGGCGAGTTTAGTCCGACAGCACGCCACCGGGAGCAGCAATTTACGACACCACGTGCTAGGCCTCATGGGAACTGTAGTATTCGGTCAGGCAAAACACTACCGCTTTTGTCTACTGGCGCCGCCAAAATCAACGAAAACTGAAAGTTCCTTAGTGTTGCATTAAAAGACAAATACGAGCAATAATTAAATTAGACATGATGCACTTGATGCTGTGCTGTAAAGTTCAGGACCTCCCATCGTGCACCCTCCTGCCTGCCCACCTGAAAATCAGGCTGCTTCTTAAGGCTGTGGCCACTGTTTAGTGCTCTTTCTGCCCAGCGGACTGTACCACTCTCATACTCATGGGGATGCTAGTATTCCACGTATTAGAAAGGTTTATCCAGTCTTCAAATTATTAATAGACACAAAATCTTTTTTTTTAACCATGAAGTGACTTATTCCTCAACAGCTGTCTCCTACAGGAGGAGTCATGCTGGTCACCCACTGCAACATCCAGAACAACAAATATCAAGAAATACGCGTTACTGTCTCTCCTCACTGTGTAGCAGTGCATGTGTTTATCTAGCCCAGTGCGTTTCAGTAATCTCTCAAATTAGTAAATTGCACACAGAAAAAGAATCATGAACACACCTGAAACTGTCACCACGCAAACAAAAAAATCACCGCCATTGTTACAAATCTGAACTCACCAGCCAAAACACTGTAAACACCTTTTCACCAGCTCAACACACGGCAGCGTGTGATTGGTTAGTGTGTCTGACTGCTGAATTCAAACTGAACACCACGCATTACAGCAGTAATAAGGAGAAACTGTAGTTGGAGACGACAGAAAAACACAGAGGTCTAAATGGTCTCTGCTGATGATCCACAGACTGAAGCTGCATTTCAAAACTGGAAAAAGGAGACTTGTAAGATGCTTCCTTGTTCAGCGAGTCTTCAGTCTTCATATCCACACAGTCCGGACCCTTTAAGTAGCAGCGGACTGCAGTTTGGAACGATGATGCCTGGTATTGGCTGAACGTGCTGCATGTGTCAAGTAGTCATATTCTTCTTTGATCTGATGACAAACTGTTAAATCTGCTGAAGTACAAGAGGAAAAACTCTATTTACAAGATTATCTTTGAGAGTAGATTTACTGGTTTAATGCTTATTGGTCAGAAATGACAGACAACATGACTGAACGCTGACAGTTTGGACTTTTGAAAGAAGAAGACGAGAATGAGGTAAAGAAATGATCAGTAAAAATGAAAGAGCAATGAATACTTCAACCAGCCGCTGAGGGCGTTTTCAAAATGTAGGAAAATACAGATATTTATGTTCAAATGTAAAAGGTCATCAGTAAATGTGACGCATTTCCTCCTCAGATCGTGTTAATCTGAGCTTCACAGCACCGCGGATCCGAAGATGAAGGAAGTTCTGGAGATAACAGAAAGTCAGACGAGGAGTCAGATTCTTGCTGTTAAACACCGACACGCCTCCAGATTTGAATATTTCTAAGACAACAGTTGTTTGAACCAGCCTGATGCCAAATGTTCCTCCATCAGACGCTGCCTTCCTGCCTGGTTCTGCTGCTCGCTGCTCGTCGTCATTGTTTCTGAAAAGGTTTTAATTCCTCCTGTATTCTGGCTCCTCGCTCGCCCCGTGCCTTTTTTCTCTCTCCAATCCATTCTTCCTACACCCTGTCCCTCGCCGTCTCCCGTCTCTCTGTGGCAGTGTATGTGTGCCTCTGATTAAGTTTGGATTAGATCGGGCAGAGAATAGGCAGCTTACATCTGAAGCTTGAGGGAGCGGCGGTGGGAGAATAGTAATGAGGCTGGAGAGATGGGGCGCGACAGTGGGAGGAAAAAAGGATCAAGTGCAGAAAGAAGGAAGCCAGATTTTTCAATGCATATTTTTAAAGTGCAGAACATCAGGTCTGCAGCCCAGACGTGATTACGGCCGCTGAACAGAGCAGTGACATGACTTTTTAAACGAAATGTCTTTCTGCTCCATGTTAGCTTTACTGCATTTAAGTCTGAATAATAAAAACATTCCTGAGACGCTGAGAGGTCCGTCCTGTTTCGTTTGGTTGGTTTGGACGACAGCTGGTTTAAGAAATGAGACATTTCTCCGCTCCAGCAGGATCGTGATTTTACACTAAAATCTCTTTTGAAACACCCAAAACCAGCCGATATAACCAGAAGCATGATGGGAGGGTTCAATTCCTCTGCCTTTATGATGTGCATGCACAGCAACACACACACACACACACACACACACACACACACACACACACACACACACACACACACACACACACACACACACACACACACACACACACACTTTATCGCATTGTATTCATTTTTAACATTTGAACTGTTTGTTGTTTTCAGTAATAAATAAATAAATGCTGGTTTTTAATAAAGTGAATGCAGCTAAACTCTTCTCTGCAGAAATCCCAAACATTTCAGTATTTTTCTGCTTTTTAATGTTTAATAGTAGTTAGGAAAATAATTATTGTTTAGAGCTCCAAAATGAACATTTCAGCAAACTTATGACACTCACTGATTCAATTTGATTAAATTCAGCTTCATTTCTAATAGAAGTAAAATAATGTTACTCCTAACCCTATAGCACTAAAATGGTAAATGCTAAGAGGATTCTACTGATGTGGTGCTTTTAAACTGCTTGAACAAAGTGATTTCCAATGTTAAAGTGTCACAGGTCAGAGGAGACTTTCTGCAGAACCAGGTGAAGAAGGGAGTCCTGCACACAGATTTCTACACTGCTCCACTAAACAGTAACACAAAGGTTCATTGTTGTTTCTAAGTAAAATAGAGCAGGTATGATCTGGTGTCAGACTCGATCGGAATCGGACGTTACCTCCTGATCCGGACTTGGATACATGGAGAGTTATTTTCATTGCATTTTAAATCAGATCTGGAGTTCCACGGTGGCTCAGAGTGGCACATCGCTTTCTTACTGTGACACTATTGGTTACAGCGGGAGTAAACATGGAAGTAGCGTGAAGATAGTACTCGTAGTGAGCATGTCTGATCGGATCGGGACTCGATATCGGTATTGGTTCAAAATTAAATGACTCGAGGGCACAAAACACCTAATCGGGACATCCCCAGTTGACAGCACAATAGAATTTTCTCACAGTACAATAAACTTGGTTGATCGTACAGTATAGCATTGTTTGGTTGACGGTACAGTAAAGTTTGTTTGGCGGTACAGTACAGTTTGGTTGACTGTACAGTACAGTTTGGTTGACAGTACAGTACAGTTTGGTTGACGGTACAGTACAGTTTGTGTTTGGAGACCTTTGTAGGCCCGGACTAGACGCCGACCTGCTCTGAACACGGACCAGCAGCACATTTACCAGGTGTGTAGTTTGGGATTATTGGATCATGTGGAAAAAGCCTTTCGGTGCAGAATTGAGCAGATAATGACAATCACCAACAATGGCCTCCGTTCCACACCCTGGCGCTTTAGAATACGTCTCCTGCTTTTAAAGGGATGCGCCGCTGATTCCTCACTATTGACTCTTCACCTGCTACTTTCATTTCCCATCTATTTATATTTCTGCTGGCTGCTCATTTTCTTCCCACAGTTTCTCTCCCTACCTTTGATCCCTCAATACTCTTTGAGTTTGCCAACCGCTCTTCCTCATGTTTCAGTCCAATTTGAATATCAAATGTTCCGTCTCTACTCTGTTATTGTCTCAGGTAGACTGCGAGAGACTCTTGATGTCGTCAACAAACGCTTCCTTGCTTTGGAGTATAAATACCAGCGTGGCGTCAGCGCCGGCCACTGGTGGAGCTGCCTGTAATTAGAAGCCTCGGGGGTATTTAGTGACAGTCGGTGTGAAAAACTGAAAGATGATTTAGGCGAAAATGCCTTAATGATCATTACTGTGGGCCGTTTTTCACGGATGAGATCTCTTTCTTTTTATTACAGCTTGGCCAATGTGTTCCTCCCAGTTTCCCTCTAATTTGGTTGGAGGCGGAACAGCCTGCCCACCAGAGAACCACAAAAGAAGGAGAACTTTTCAAAACCACGCCCATGCACAGCAGGAACATGCAAACTCAACACAGAGAGCTCTTTCCCAGAAGTGAACCAGTGGTTCCACACTTTCTCTAGAGCGACCTAGCCTGGGACTTCCCATCCTGCCTGCGCCCTCAGTTCATTTCGACTTGCAGGGCAGTCTGGCGACCAAGAGGAGAATTTGTCCCTCAGTCCGGGACCCAATCACAGGACGGGGAGGGACAGTCAGACGATGACGCGCACTAAGCGACTGCGCGCACACACACACAAACATATCTGTGGAGTGTGCATTAACATGGGGTTCACTTCCCTCATGTTTACTTTACACAAACGGCAATAATCGTCCGGCGCCACGGCGAAAGAAGTGAACACAGCAATGCTTCTTCTTCTTCCTGGTTTTGCTGCCGCTCTGCAGCAAAACCAGGCGGCTAGAACTGACACGATGGGCTCTGGGTTCCAGCAGCCGCAGACTGACAGACATGCGCAGCGCCCAATCAACAGCTGCGGAACATTTTAAACTGCTCCTCCCTACGAGAACGTGAACAAGTGGTTCCCAGCCTGAATCTCACTTGTGATTCAGGCGGCGTTAGCCAGCCGAAGAGCGACCCTTCAGGACGTTCTGCTTAGGCTCAAACCAAAAACTCGACCATCAAACAAGAAGTTTGTATTTCAAACTGAACTCTTTAACATCTCAAACCTGGAAACAACAAAAGAAAAAACAAACACCCAGAATTCTTCAGGCTGATGAATGAGGAGCCTTCATCCTGATGAAAATTACATAAAATAATCATGGCCATACAGTCAGCAGCATCTGCTGCACTGGGCCGCAGTTCGTCATTATGAGCCACGGGGTGTGCAGGCTGATAACCAAAACCGTTTCAGTGTTTGTTCAACCCCGTGTAAAATCCTTCCTGTCTGCAAAAATAAAAGTCCAAATGACTGTGTGGGGATGTCGTGGAACAAAGAGCTGCATCTGCGGCGGCAGATAACGCGGCGGCGCCGAGGCTCAGGTGGTGCAGCCGGCTCCCTCCATCCTGTCCAGGTTCCAGGGGATCCTGGGGCCGGACGACGGGGCACGCTGCCCCCGCACGGCACTCCCATTCACTCTCCAGGTGTGTGTGTGTGTGTGTGTGTGTGTGTGTGTGTGTGTGTGTGTGTGTGTGTGTGTGTGTGTGTGTGTGTGAATGACTGGTATGTGTGACTCCTGTTTCTTGCTGTTAGTGGATTCATGGAGACGCTGCTCTGATTTTATTCACTTCCATGTGGAAGTTCGGACATTTCTGCAGCACATCTGTTATGAAAACCGGACAGACCTCTGTGATGAATGTCGTCTGGACGTCAGTGTAAAATTGGCTTCAGAACAAACATTTTTCTTTGTCCGGTGTTTGTGTTGGAACAGAAAAACCTCAGTTAAGACAGACGGTGATTAATCCAGGTCAGCTCACGAGGTTTAAATGGTCCAGGACCAGTTTGGATCAAACTGGGACGCAGATTCAGACTGAAATGAAAGTGAGACCCAGTCAGCAGGAAGAGCTGCCCCGAGACCACGTCTGTTTCTGCTCTCCCTGGGTCTGTGTGGGTCTTTTACAGCTTTCTTTATCCATGATCATGAAGGCAAATGTGATAAATCAGCAGATGGATGATGGATGGATGGATGGATGGATGGAGGGATGGATGGATGGACGGGTGGATGGATGGATGGATGGATGGATGGAAGAATGACAGATGGATTGATGATGTACAGATGGATGGATGGATGATGGACAGATGGTTGGATGGATGGATGGATGGATAAACTGATGGATGGATTAATGGATGATGATGGATGGATAGATAAACTGATGGATGGAAGGATGGATGACAGTTGGATTGATGGATGGATGGATAGATGGATGGATGATGGATGAATGGATGAATGACTGATGATGATCCCTCATGTCCTACTCAGTCGTCGTCTCCTGGCTTCCTACAGTCCATCCCTAAACCCTGACCTGAGGTTCCTGTCCACATGGAGGGAAACGCCGCTCAGCGACAAGCCTTCATCTCCAGCCAGTCGCATCAGTGCCAGTCCCAGCCTCTGCTGTCTGACGAGCCCTTCACCATCAACGTGAGAATAATCACGTCAAACGAGAGCAGCCCCTTCCCCACACCGCCGCTCGCTGCTGAAGGAGTTTGCTGGGCCGACGGTGAGTGTGTGTGTGTGTGTGTGTGTGTGTGTGTGTGTGTGTGTGTGTGTGTGTGTGTGTGTGTGTCTGTGTGTGTGTGTCTGTGTGTGCTTCCTGGTCATTTCTTCAAATGGGAAACAGCTCTCTGCAACTGCGCCCATCTATCAGGCCCAAATGAGATGTCAAGGGTCAACTGCAAAGCAGCGCATCGTCCTTTCTCCACAGGCTGCCTATTTGTCACCACAAATGAGGAAAACAATGTTCTCTGGGGGGGTGGACACACACACACACACACACACACACACACACACACACACACACACACACACACACACACACTAATTAGGCTGCCCACACATGGCTGAGTTTCTGCCATGGAGCCTGAGACACACCCAGAGCGAACATGAGGAAAACACAGCACACTCTTCCTTTTAACTACCTCCTCTTTCAGACGTGTGTGTGTGTGTGTGTGTGTGTGTGTGTGTGTGTGTGTGTGTGTGTGTGTGTGTGTGTGTGTGTGTTGCCCAGAGCTTCACACTGAAATAAAGATCCACTGCTAATTGACTGATTTCAGCCATAAACAGATAAATAAATGTGAATGTTATCAGCAGCGACGTGCGGGGAGATTCACTCTTGCTGTTCTTTGTCTCATGAGACTGAAGTATCACATCATGTTCTTGCTGTGAAACGCTGTGGCTTCATGGATACGTCGATACACAGTCCGTTCTGTGTCCGTGTGACCGTACCACCTCTCCCCTCGGTGGAGAGGTCGTCAGGCGCCTGTGAGCCGAATAACGGCTGAATCCCACCCCTTCTGAACGAGACCTGGACTGATCCGGTCTCCCAAGAAGAAGAAGAAGAAGAAGAAGAAGAAGAAGGCAGACTTGCAGCAGAGCCATGCCATGAGGAGTGTGGACGCCTCTCAGCTGACTCTGGAGCGGGTTCAGACCATGCGGATGCTGTTATTCTTTTCTTTCTGTGATTAAAGTGAACTGATTTACAAAGAAAAGAGAACTCTCGGTGACAGTTCATGATAGGTCTCTATGTATGGCATCATTATTCTTGTATCTTGTGTGTTTTACGCGATCTGTCCCGGTTTGTTCCTCAAATAAACTGACCTTCACACTCGGAGTTTGTGCTGCAGATTTCTTGCTCTTTCTGTGAAATACAAGGGAATGAAAACATTTGAGAGCACGTCTTGTTTCTTCAGACAGGATGCTATAATTACACACACACACCCAATGGGCCAGCAGAGTGGCGCTGCAGTCTGAGTACACCTGTAAACCTGCTTTATTGACACCAGCTGGATCCATCACAGCTCATTCACAAACATCAGATCGCTCCTCTTCGGCTCCACTGCTTCACCTTCCGGTTAATAATGGAGAAAGTGCCGAGAAGAGGCTACAAAGCTACGTTTCGCCTATAATTTCCCGACAGAAGGCAACAAGGTCACACGCCGAAGCGCCGGCAGCTGTTCTCCAGCTATCAGCGGCAGAACGGAGGCTGCTGTAAAAGTTTACTGCCTGCATGAGAGGCTGAATCAGAGGAAGTTAGTTTCCATGTTCACCTGCAGGTTCTGGGAAACGAGCTGCAGCTGCTTTCAGCTGCACGTTCCAGAAGGTTCTCATGAGGGTGGAAGATGTTTTCCTGATGAGGGAAACTGGTGAAAACCTGAAGCAACATCAGAGAACGATAAAAACATACCGACAGCCTTTAATCTAAATATTCACATCAGCAGTTTTTCCTCTGATCTCAAGAGCAAGACGTAGCTTTCATTTACCGAAGACGAGCCTCAAATCAAAGCGGGATCAATATTGAAGGAGCGCCGTGTGATCGGCGTGCCTCCCTGCTGACAGCTGGATGCTGGAGCTGCTCCATCTGGAAGCAGCGACGCTGAAGTGACAGCAGAGCCCAGAGCAGAGCTGCAGCTGCACCACGTCGGCTCTGATCAGCACGAGCCGCGCTCCAATCGCTGGAGAGCAGCAGCATTAGGCTTCAGGATGCTGAGCATTCATGCTCTGAAACAGCTGAACTTTAAACAGGAGAAAAAGGTTTGATTTCTGACTGTGATTTATTCACAAACTGCACGATGAGCCTTAAATCATTTCAAAACGAAGACATTTCCAGTAAAGGATCAGTTAAGTTATATTGGCTGCACGACTGGATAAAAGTGACAATTTTACTAAAACTTCCCTGAATGTTTCACACTAAGGATGAAGATTTTGAGGCAATTATAGAGAATTCAACATAAAAATAGACGAATAAATCAAACTTTTAGCTTTTAGCTTTTTCATAAAATTAACAAAGCATTTGTTTGTTTTTCATCTTTCCCAGCATCCTCTGTGGTTGAGAAATATACAGTTTTGAGAAAAATCTTTACTGTGTTCATCACGGTTCATCACACTGTAACAATATATTTAATTAATTCCACAAATGCTGCTGTGAGAATTTGTCGATAACTGCAGAATGAGACTTGATTTGGGCCGAAGCACCTCGTATGGAAGATAAATCTCAGCGAAACTCGTCAAGTGAGAGTCGACGTGTCCTCTGGAGGGGAAGTGGGAGAAAGAGTGAGAAGAGAACGGTGATTTGGCCGCTCTCAGTCAAGAATGAATATATATCTCCTCCAGATCTGCGAAAAACAACGGCCATTCTTCATATTTACATTTTGTTATTGTGGATCATAACAGCGGTCCATCATCTGGATAAAGATGAATCGTGAGGCAGATTTGGCGTCTGAAAGCTTTGCGGAACACAGAACGGAGAACAATTACCCCGGCCTGTGGAAACGTCCTTGGAATGAGAACAAATGGGAAGATTTAGAGCGGAGACGCGACGCCGGAAGAGAGAGTGAGGCTCAGGGTGACACATGTGGAAGCTGCTTTCCTCACCCCGGTGTGGAGTAATGCGCTTCTGGCTGCCGAGATAAAGCGGCGAGGCCCGGGACTGAAGTCTGAGACGGCGTCCCTCCAACTCGCCGCGGACTCACCACTGGCTCGGCCAGTTTAACGCCAACTACTAACTGATGCGAGCGAGGCCGGCGATCGGCCTTCACGGCACAGCAGCGACTCGGAATTCAGCGAGGATGGAGGAAAACCTCCAACACTCAGCAGCAATTCAACATTTCAGAGCAACAAAAAGAATTCTGCTCATAAATCTTTGCTGTGTTCTTAGAATAACTGATAAATGTGACACTTGAGTTCGAACAGATCCTCCGACATGAGCGTCAACGGCTGAAGAGCTGAAAGGTTCCTGGACCCACGGAATCAGATCCGTTTCCTGGCTGAGCAGCGCCAGGAGGCAGGCGATGTGCTTTCATTGCTGTCGGTTGGTTTGTCGGTTGGTTAGCAGGATAACTCAAAGACTACTGGAGGGACTTTGATCAAGCGTGGCAGGATGCCAGGTGACGGGACGGGGAGGGAGGGATTTCATTTTCAGCAGGATCCGGATGATATTCTGACGGGGCGGAGAGCTTTCTTCTTCTTCTTCTTTCCTCTCGTGGTCCGTCATACACCCGCAGGCGGAGCAGCGTGCTGACAGATCTTCGAGAGAACTCAAACGCAAAACCCGAACGTGGACTCAAACCAGGGTTTTCCATCAGACTGAGGCCTGGACGTTCAGATGTGTTGAGAACTGAGCCACTGGCTGCTGGCTGAGACGGCGGCAGGATGTGACGGACGAGGGAGGGAGGAGGAGGGGGGAGGCGGGTGGAGGAGGGAGGGAGGCTGAATGAAGCGACCGAGTCTCTGTGAAAGGCTGAAGACATTCATCTGACGGGAGAAAGTCAATGACGCTTGATGGAAAATTAATACATGAAGAGGTGAAAGATCATTTAGTGGGCACACACACACATTTTGAATGAAATTTATGGGACACCTCAGATTCATGAAGCAGTTTGTGACAAAGTCAGAGCAGTTTCTTAAAAAAAGAAAAAAGAAAAGATCTCGGTGAGAAGGGCCGAGTCAAAACACATGTTGTTGTGTCGAGATGAGATTAAAACGGGATTCACTGTAATGAATTCATTCCACGGCGTGTCAGCAGCGGTTATTTATTTGTGACAGGGAGCGTGCACGCAGACAGGCTGTGCTCAGACAGCGGACACGTGTCGTGCGCCTCGGGCAGATGGCCCAGTCGCATGTGGAGGACGCCATTTGTCCCGCCGCCGCCGTCCGGCCTGACACCGAACAAGCGGCGCTGCAGATGCCGAGCGACACTTAATGAGCTCGTCACAGTGCTGTGCCGCTTTTGTCCAAACATGCACACCAGCCGTAATGTCCTCATTATGGAATCGATTAGTTCACGTGAAGCTTACAAACTGGCTGTCTGCTGATGAACATTTACTCTCCTGTGTCACCGAGTCTTTCTCCTCCACGCTCCCAAACCGCCCTGCAGGAGAACGTTTTATGAACTTTTACACTTTCCTCATTATAATGATATTTTCATCACATATACTCTGGCCTTAAAGTTTAAATTTAAAGGTTGTTATGGCTCCATTTTACCAGCTTGACCCACTCCAGATGAAATTAGGCTGCGTCCTGCACTAAAGTGTTTCAGCCCTGACCTGACCCTGTTATGTTCTACTGAGGAGGTTAACAGAGGCGGAGGTACTCCATCCACTCCATCAGAGTCGTCTCCCTCCGTGGATCAGCGCTCCACATCCAGGACCATGCCTTTGCTTTTATTTATTACAGTGAACAGACCACTGAGACGCTGCACCGCTTTAACTGATCCATGAAAATATCCTCATGTTTTACAGTCAAACTGCCAAATGTGGAGATTTAAATACAAGAAGTCAGACTTTCAGAGATGTCATGGCGGGTCTGACTCGGTGTTTCCATTTACACGCCAACAATGAACGAAGCTGCTGGAAATGAAAACCTGCATGAAAACAACAGCAGGAAATGGCTCTTCTGCACATGCATGAGTAACCCGTTTAAAAGTTTAAACCGTAACCCCAAAACACCCGTTTAAACCCGCCAACACCCGGGTCCTCATGGCAGTGGCAGAGGTTAAACAGCGTTCCAGCCCGGGTCGATCGACCCTGCAAGCGACCCGGGTTTTAATCGGCTTGACAGTGAAAGGAAGACCTGGGTCGACGCGGTAATTTACGTGATGACTTTGACGTAGTGTGGTTTCATTACGAAAGCAAACAGCACCAACTAGTGGACCGGCATGAGAACGCAGTTTCAGTGTAAACGGACATTATTTTCAGAACACTGCTGAGGAAAAGCAAAACTTCTTAAACAAAAAAAACCACAACGGTGCATTTTCAATTGGAGCATTATCTCCAGACGAGGCTGGAAAATTGAGCTGTACACAACAGTCCGGAGATTTCAGCAGCATCCCGCAAATTTATCTCTGAAAATTTTAATAGCAAATTACAGCCGAGCCTGGATCTGAGAGCTGCTCCCAGAAACCATCATGATAATAGTTCCTCTCCGGTTCTCCGTGCTCCGCCGTGTCTTTCTATTTTCCAATCTATTTTATCACATTGAGCCCGTGTGTGTGTGTGTGTGTGTGTGTGTGTGTGTGTGTGTGTGTGTGTGTGTGTGTGTGTGTGTGTGTGTGTGTGTGTGTGTGTGTGTGTGTGTGTACTATAGTTTGATAACCAGCCTCTGATCAGCAGGGACACTGCGAATATGTCCTAAACCTGATGTGAAACATGTCCTCTCCACACACACACACACACACACACACACACACACACACACACACACACACACACACACACACACACACAGGAATTGAACCTTCGATAGTTGTCCTGCCATATAACACTGATCTGATCGGTATCACTGTAACCCGTTTTCTCTGCAGGATCGTTGGGCTCGAACCGCTGCTTCTCGCTGAGTAGAGGGGGCTAACCACTACCACACCGTGCCTGCCACATGATGGTGGTCGCTGTGGAAAATGTCTGCATTGTGGGACAAGGGAAATACTTTCACTTTTCAAAGTATTCTGGGGGAAAGGATTCACAGCAGAGCACTGTTATAGATAATGAAAAGCAGGCTGTTGAGCTCATTCTGGTGTTTATCTTTTCTAAAATCATTTCTCTGCTTCATGCAGCCCCATCTGACATCCATCCATACCTGATCTGAAGCATTTGCTTTTTCACTCAGGCTTTTGTTTTGAAGCTCTGAGAGAAGCAGACTCTGCCCTCCTCCCTGGACTGACACCGAGGAACACCCGTCCAGCCATCACCAGGACCATCAGACACCAGTCCTGCAGGAAGGTTTCCTGTGTGAGAATAGCTCTGAGCTCGTGTTGTGACAGAAAAGAGGTTTTTTATAAGTCCAGCTCATAAAGAGACCCGACAGTCTCCTGTCTCAGTAGTTCATGCTCTGAAAAACAGATTCAAACGTCAAAGCAAACACAAATTCTTACAGTTATTCTCATCATTATTACAAATGTACACAGGCGTGTTTGAACTGATAGAATCAATAACGATGGGTGATATTTGAACTCTCTGGATTCAGTTGTGAAGTTTGAACATTACCCTGCGTTGTCTGAGCTCAGATGTGAATCTTCCTGCAGCTCTGGACTCATTCTGACTCTTCCTCTCTGACATGAGTCCTTTCACCAGATTAAACAGGAACATGCAGAAAGCCTCACATTCATGGAGAAATGTCATAAATGTGGTTAAGCTGATCCTCTCTGTCCTGAAAGGACGTCCATGTCTTCTGCTCATTAGACCCACTGGTTCAGGAGCAGCTTGTCTTCTTCACTGGGAAATTAATCACCTCTGAAAAGTTCCACTGAGACGCTTTCCTGTTGATGTTTTTGTCACTGACGATGGCCGCCGTAATGTTTTACTCTCAGACTGAAGATGTTTTGCTGCTCCTTACGAGGGATAATCCCGTCAGCAACACGCCGTCGTCCTCACACAGAATTTAAACCACAACACATCCCACTTCATCCCGGAACCATTTCACTGGCATCCCCACAAACCCGGCCTCACGCAGACAGAGGAGGCCGCGTGCGTGTGTGTGTGTGTGTGTGTGTGTGTGTGTGTGTGTGTGTGTGTGTGTGTGTGTGTGTACAGTGTAGTAGCCATCCTTCCATGGAAATATAGCTGGCACTGACAGCTGTGGCAGTTCCAGTTATTGAGTCGATGGGTAATTGGTCTCACAGGAGATAAATGAGGCAGCGTGTGTGTGTGTGTGTGTGTGTGTGTGTGTGTGTGTGTGTGTGTGTGTGTGTGTGTGTGTGTGTGTGTGTGTGTGTGTGTGTGTGTGTGTGTCAGTCAGCAGCGGGAGGAAGACGATGCTCCATCCCAGAGTTTACCCAAGAGGAGACAATCACAGCTAAACACTCGGATGCTCGAGTACCATTTGTCAACCGTTTAGGAGACACACAGGGTGGACCCCCAGACCCCCAGCCCCAGCCCCCCATCACCCCGCTATCACCCCCACCCCCCATCACCTGAGCCTAAACCAGCTGGCTGCTGTTTCCACTGTTTCCGACACATTAACACACAGAAGCTCACATGAAGGCGAAAGCCGCTCCTCTTGGCGGTCCCTCTGGTGGTTCTGCAGACGTGGAGGAAGGACGTGGTCCTACCTGCCATCCTCTCCATCACTAGACGTGGACATGGGGGCCACGTTCTCAAGTGAAAAGGGAAAACTGTGGTAGCGTTTTGGGAGTGTGTCCAGACGGCGGCGGTGGCGGCGGCGCTCGGAGCCGAGCCATCACACGTGGCTCTGAGGAAGACTGCAGACGGTCTGATAACACGTCTGCACGGTACAATCCACCTTCTCCCACTGCTTCAGTGAAAACATAGCCGGTTTGCTGCACACACACTGCACTTCTTCTGGCTCCATTATGCTTCATTCTGCCCATTTTTATCCAAATCTGTCTGCAGCTGTGAGATTGATCCTGTTGACCAAGAGAAGAAACTGCTGCAGAAGCTAATGACTTCGCAGACTGGGTCACAGTGAGTAAAGTTTCTCACCGCAGACTGAAAATGTGATCTGTCAAGCACAAAAACACGTTTTTTAAAAAATAATCTTTGGATGCAATTTGTTCCTCACTTCAAACAAAACTAGTTCGATGCGATCAAAAAAAGTCTGAATGACTGAGACAGTGAGGTTGAGTGATAGAACTAATTCCACATGACTGACCATTCTGGAATATTTACTGCATTTATAATAGTGATGCGCTACGTTTTATAGCAGGTTTCCTAAATAAATCCAAACAGGAAGTGATAAAGAGTCCCGATCTGCTCTCAGTGGGACTGTTCGTCTTAATTTAGTCTGTAATTGATTGTTTTCAGCAGAAATGTGTGAAAATGAAGTAAAAACACATCAAATATTAGAAAAAGAAGTGTTGTAAAACTTTCCGGTCGTGTGTCGCTGTGTGGAATGCAGATCGCACATTCGGATCAGTCAGCAGATGGTATTTATTTCACTCCATTACCTCCCAGTGGAGTCTTATGCATCATTGCAGGCATGTCTATGAAGCAGAATCTGTTTACAATTAAACTGATCAAAACATGTTTTGATGAACATTCCTCTTGATTTTCAAGCATTTTGTTTAATGCAAACAGCAGATGATTATCTCTGAGACTGAACTTTTGTTTGGAGTAAAGTCTTGTTAGTTTCAGTGTTTAATGTTCAGCGCAGCTGTCCTGACTGCCAGCGCCATTTCACGTCTTCTCAAGCTGCTAAAACCAAGTTCCAGGACGAAGGAGCTGAATCAAGTGATCCCGACAAGTGAGGCCACCAGGAGCTCTGAGGACCGCTGAGGAAGACCAAGGAGTGTTCCTGCAGGAAACTGAGCCTACAGTCCACACAGCTGCTGTGAGAAGTTCCCACGTCCACATGGACCAGAACCAGGAAGTAAAACCGGATCGGCAGGATGAGCCTCATCCAGCGGCTGGTGAGTGGATGAACAGTGCATGTGGAGGCTCAGGTGTGCAGACACAACCTGATCCTCCTCTCCTCGTGCACTCACCTCCCGGCACGTGCGCGGATGCCTCGGAGGAGTGTGCACGCTGTGTGTTGGTGTGGCGGCCCTGCATGCAGCCTGGCTGCAGCCGTGAACGAAGCAGAGCCCAGAACTAAACGGACGCCGACTTGGAGATTGCTCCCTTTTTAACGGGGAGGATTTAAAGGTGTCAGCCTTCAGGCTAGCTGAGTAAGACTCTTAGGCGGATCAGGCACTCAGCTCACAACGTGCGCGCGCACACACACACACACACACGCACGCACACACTGATGGGCTTGTATTAGCAGTGGTCTCTGCTGGCAGAGACACTGAACTTGTGTTTGTACCACAGCTGAGCCCTTTGATGTGCCATACCATTTTGCATGCTGCTGTTTCTTTTCCCTGCATTCCAAAAACACACACACACGCACACACACACACACACTCACACACACGCGCGAAGCTGGGCAGACACTGAGAGGGTTTTAGATGGCGTTTGATGTGGGATCCTGGCTGGTCCGGGGTTTGGGATCGGTTCTGTCCAGATGGAGTCTGGCAGCACTACATGCGCCGAGCACATCACACAGCTCGGGCATTTCTCTAAACCGTGCGAGTGTGTGACAGTGTGTATTCATCATTGCAGCGAGAGCCTAAATCCCTCACATTACGGGGGCTTGGTATCATTGTGGGGACATAAATCAGCCGCGGACAGGGAAACCATTAAAGGGCTGCACAACTGGTCGTCAGGTTGCAGGAAATTGAGAAGGTAATAAAAATTTAACAACCTTAGTGATTTTGTCACATTATGATGAAACACCAGGATTTCACTTTCTTTCTGAATGCTTTGCTTTGGCCTTCAGTCAACCCCAGTACAAAGGAAACCTGCCTTCGCTGCACCCACACACTTCCCGGGAGTTACTATGATTGACTGCTTCATGCATGTGTTAAGATATAAATTACAAACCCAGAAAACCTTTGGATCCATCAAAATCCCTCCTGACGCTTCATCTGCTCCTCTTAACCTTCATTTAACCTCAAGTTTCACTGTTTTTTTTTCCAGGAAAAAAGCATTAAGTAGACAAATCCACCCACGTGCTCATAGAGCTGTCACTGCAGAGAATCCTCCAGGTTTCCTCTAAAGCGCCGCCGACCACATGGCAGTGAAGCCACGCCCACTCATTCTGATTGGTCACCTATAATCTGCACTGTAATCGACTGTTTTCACTTGACAGATCATCTCCCATTTTCCTTTCTATCTTTGATTGTTCTGGGCCAAATTCACCTTTACTGGCTGAAACGCTTCGAAGTTGCTGATTGCTTCTCCCTTCGAATCACCCAGCTCCGTGTTGATCTTCAGCTTATCGGGGCGAAACTCTACATCCAGTCGTTCAACAGGAGCACAAGAAAATGAACAGAGAAGCAGAGACGCTCTCAAAGCACTCATTTGAATGCTGCCGTCTGCACATGGCAGTCTGTTAGCATGAGCGATTTAACACTCTGCCTGAGAAACTGCTGCAAAGGTCTGTTTGCACGAAGAAAAAGCGGCTCATGGTGGAACTTGTTGAAAACCCTGTGACTCCATCTCCGAGGAAACGGGGAAAAGAACAAGGTTTTCCTGGAAGCGTTGCCGTGTCGAGACGAAAACTCCAAAACGATGCGTTTTCACTGGAATCGCTGTGACTTCGCTGTCCATAATTCAGACTTTTCTGATGAAATCAAGCTGTTCACCTGTCCATATTTTCCCGAACAGGAAGTGGATTTTCAGCGGCGAGGCCGGCTGACTCCAGAAACAATCGCTGCTCCTCGTGTTTCCATCCCCCGCCCTCCGAGCGCGCCTCCCATTCTCTCCCTCCCAAAGCTCCGACTTAAAATGATTGAGGGTGCTGTGCAATTTCCAGCGGGCTCTCGTGCCCTTCACCTCCAACAATAGCGCCTGCATGGGAATGAAGAATGCGCCAAAGCTGCGGCTGAGCATCTGGCAATCCTGAGGGGAGATAGTGCCACTTTTACAAGATGAAACAGGCGAATGTTTAATAATGCTCTTTTTTCTCCCCAGCCTCCTTTACTCAGGAAGACTAATGTTTTCTTTCAAATGCATTAGCATTTTGATAAGCCCAGCTGAAGACCTCTCCCCCCGCTCTCCCTCTCCTGCCGGAGCGATAAGGAGATGCGGTCCGGCTTTATGACAGCGTGGAGTAATTGGAACGCAGCATGGAAGAAGTCAGTGCTGAGAGGAGGGTGGAGGGGGAGGGGGAGGGGGGAGGGGGAGGGGGAGGGGGGGGGGGGCGCTTTCAGGTGGATAAACTTTGCCTATTCACTGAGGAAATGAAGACAGGCTGAATGAAGGATGCCTGCAGGAAGCTGCGCACACACTTCCTGCTTTAAAACACCCACAGACGGAATTCATCCCGCGTCTGTGTTGATTTTATTTCCCAGAATAATAACATTGTTCAGTAAAGTATTCTGTTTACGACAAGAATTCACAGAGTGAGGCAGCATTCGCAGCAGCAGCTGATAGTTGTACTGAATGGAAAGGCCAATAAAAACAGTATTTTCTTTACATTGCTATTGCAATAAGTGATCATAAGTTATACATTAAAAAAAGAGAAAGAAAATACAGATATGTGTCACAATGTGAAACGTTCTCTGTGTCGAGGAAGCTAAAAGACCAGCGGCCGAAACCTGCTCACCCAAATGTACCGTCTGTCGTTTTCAATAACTGTTTACCGGAGCGATTCCCCGGTCAGACGCCGAGACCTGAGCTGAGAGGTCAAACTGTGAAAACCTCTTGGTGAAATGGCTTCAGAGCCACGAATGGAACGAGAATTCATCAACGCACTCATGCTGAATGCACCTAATAAAGGACAAGTAACTCACTCACTCACTCACTCACTCACTAACATTATGAAAATGGCATTCTGTGAAATAGTTTGTTTTCATTTAAACTTTTCAGCTCTGCACAAATTTGCTCAATTCGGCACAAACTGTTAAACAATCTGCATGAATTACATGATTCATACAAAATTTGAGTCAAGAAAGGAGGAAAAGGTGTGAATTTGTCTCTGAACTGGGTTTGGTGTTGTTCCAGCAGTTCGGTGGACTGGATGTGAGAATGAGTCGTGTGCGACTCCTGAGCTGAAGTGCAGCTTGTGACGGACCGACACACGCTGCTTCAGTCGTCTGCAGCTGAACCATCCTGGGCTGTTTCTACGTTTGCATGAGCCTCCTCCATCGATCGCAGGACAGAACGTGCTGGTTGGAGCTCCCTGTCGGTGGAGGAGCTGCTCAGCCGTTCGCTCTCTGTTGTTTGTATTTGTCTTGTTTTCTGTCATGTTCTTTTCACTCTGTACCAGGCCCAGGAGCCCAATGTGACAAACGTGACATTTAAAGGTTGGAAATAGGTGATCCACTAAAATCCATCTCATGCCACCATGTCACATGCTCGCCTGCTTCTAAACCAGCTCGAACGGCGAGGAAAAGGTTGTAAAGGTGCAGCTGTTCCGCGGATCAGAGGGGGATCTGTCCCTCTTCACTGCAGTGTGAAGGGGCGGGCCACGAATTGATCCACACTGGAAGTCACAGTGGAACGACCTGAATGAAGACGGTCCAGGTGACGTCCGTCCTCCTGCTGACTGTAGCCCACATGCTCCATTAGCACGCACGTCTTCCTCATTATCTGGAGTTATAATTAATGCATCCACTATCACAAGCCATTTATAATCCTGGAAAATTAGACCTATGTGGTTTTTAATGAGGGAGCAGACGCAGCGCAGCGTCCTCACGCCGCAGCCGGCGCGTCGGTCTTCCATGTGAAGATGACGCGACGTGACTGACGCGACCTTTGGTCCGAGGCTTTGATGCGCCGTCTCCCCGGCCCGTGGCTCCGTCACCGTGGGTGGATTAAGGTCAGTTCAAATGTTTTGACAGGCTGCAGGCGACTCTGAAGTTGCGAGCGGGAGACGTGCCCGTCACGTCTGAAGCGCTCTCACCGGGGCAGAGGCGGTAAAAACCTGCGGCACGCCACTGATGTGAGGCGCTCCGCGGCCGCCATGCGGCCGGGTTCCCTCCGAGCCTGCTCAGGACGGAGATCAATGCAGGGAGCTCCGAGAAACAGCTCACATGAAATCCTCCTGAAAACCCAGCATCGCACTGTTTCAGGCGTCATCCAGCCGGTTTCTTTTTTATTTCTCGATGCGTTTGATCTTTAAACTCATTCAGGAAGTGGACGGATAGGTACAGAGACGATCATGAGCGCTGCAGAGCGAGCGCCTTGAACTCACGGGAAAGAGTTTGGCTTTCAGTAAAGTGGGTTTGCATGTTCTCCTTGAGAAGAGCTAACAGGTGATGTTGCTGCCCCTCAGGGTGAGTTTTGTTTCTTTGGCCTTCATTGGCTCCATGTTAGACCAGAAAAATTCTGAAATAAACTGCTTTCATGAGAAGGACTCAGAACAAAAATGTATCACTGATCACCATGTGCAATACACACACACCACAGAAGAAGTGGGAGGAATGAAGTTTCACTCTGTTCAGACACTGCAAAGTCTAACTGATTTAAAAACACAGTCAATCAATCACCAGTCTGAATGTAAGACAAGGGCAGAAATAGGAATCCATGAAAAGTGACCGAAAACAGCAAAGTCAACAGTTGAGCTGCTCGCTAACGCAGCAAATTAGTTCAAAGAGAAAGAGCACTGTTATTCAGGGGCGCAAAACACGGCAGCCAAACACAGAGGCTTCACACAGCGTCCTGGTGGAATCCTTTTCACGTCTAATTTCCAGATTAAAACGTGAAGTTAGTCATCAGACGACAGAAAGGCAGTGAGTCCTCTCCTGCACGTTGGTTTTTCTTCAAAGGAACGCCCAGAAGGAGTGATCTGCTCGGCGATCCGGCGCTGACGGCCCTCAGGTGCGGCGTCCTCCCGTCAGGAACACAGGAAGACGCCCCTCCATTCTGCTTGACAACACGTCCCGACAGTGACAACCGAAGATGGTCGGCGCGGCGTTAACGACGGCGCCGAAGCATTCCGACTGTCCCGTCCACGCACCTCAACATGAAGGAAGCCAAAATAACCGCCTCATGAATATTTACCTGCGCTAAGAAAATGACCCCGGAGCGACAGGAATGACTGGCGGCGGCGGCGGCTGTGATGATGTGCGCGTGGCATTCATCACGGGGCGGCGGCGGCGGCGGCGGAGCGAGACGCTGCTTTTCCAGCCCTGTGAAGCCCGTGAAGATTAGTCTAATGCCTGTTTATCAATGCAACCCGTGTCTGGATTCAAAAGCCCACATCTGAGAGCAAATCCATCATCACATGAAAGGTTGCTCCACCTCTGCTGGAGATAGCGATGGCAGCGCACCGCTCGCTCTCACTCACGCTCACACACACACACACACACACACACACACACTCTGGTTAGCATTCTCTTCTGGATCCCACCTGCTGACACTGCTATTGATTACAGTGGGGGACCTTAATAACCCTGCACAACGAGCAACCACCATAAATGACCAATTTCTCCTTCCTCAACCCCGGGGTGGACTGCCTGGCCCGGTGGGAGAGGGTCAGCGGCGGATTGAGCTGGAGACGGCCATTTCTCAACGTTTGGCACATGAGATATATTACTTCCAACCGCATGTCGATGAACACTCCCCTCGCCCAACGTGGGGAAGACAAAGACGCACAATATCAACAGCAGAGGGTGGCGGCTGGATCAGCGACTGGCTCCACTGTCGTGAGTCTGGCCACTGATTATGATCATCGCTGTATTTAGGTCAGAGTTCAAAGATCAAGGCCATGGTGACCACAGAGTGACCATTAGGGTTTAGAATAGAGGAGATTAAAACAAGCTATAAAGGAAGAAATGAAGCAAAACACAGGGATCGGTCAGTGGGAGGCGCCTCAGAAGGATCTCCTGTGAGTCTGGACGGCACATTGATGGTCTTACATTATTTGGAAGTACAAGTCTGGAAGCAGAAACACACCAACATCTAGATCTAAATATGTAAATCTCTCAAACGACTCTGTTATCATGCTCCTGAACATGGTTGTGTATCGCTCGCCTAATATTAAGGATCGACCAATTATCGGCCTGGCCGATAATATCGGCCGATATCGGGCATTTTTCTAATAATTGGCATCGGCCTTTTTTTCCCAATATCTGATAAAAAATTTTTTTACCGTATTTTCTGCACTATAAGGCGCACCCAAAAGCCGAGAGCGGTCGGCCGTCGGCCGGCAGAGGGTTACAGTCAAGTCGGCCCCAAGCCAAGTCGACTCCGACCAGCTCGGCCCCAGGCGTCTTCTGTCACTCACGCCACACGTTGAAAACAAAAAAAATTACCGGAAAATGTGTCTGGTGCGCCGCTGCTGTGGAACCGGGAGGAATCAAACACAAGCCTGTCACACACCTACCGGTATTTTTTTTTTTTTTTCCAGTGGCGTGAGTGCGTGACAATAGACGCGTGGGGCCGATTGGTCGGGGTTGACCGGGCGTTGACTGGTTCCCGTGCCGAAAACAGACTGCCTGCCGAAAAAGGACTGCCCCCGACGGGGACGCGCATCGATTAGTGATAACATTGATTTTAACGTATTTTTCAGCGTTAGAGTAGCTACAACTTTATTTCAACCAGGATTCTCCATTGTTTATTTTATTCTTTTTTTTTCATTCCTACAGTACACGGACACACAGGGGACAACATACAAGAAAATGAAGGACAGAGTTGTTATCAGCAGCGACAGACAGCTGAATATTGGAGTGTTGGGGAAGTTATGGATGAGATATGACTGCATTATTGTGAGTGTGTGTGTGTGTGTGTGTGTGTGTGTGTGTGTGTGTGTGTGTGTGTGTGTGTGTGTGATAAATATAATTACATGTATGAGATAGTAATAATAATAATAAAATAATAATAATAAAGTAATCACAAAATTACAAACTGAACAAAAACAAAAGGCCTGAGTATAATGAATGTAGAGGAAGTGTTTCCACTCAGCACATCACATCTCTCTTCACTGGTCACTTCACTGCTAAGTCACTGCTCTGGGCTGTGGAACAAAGCCCCGCCCACAGCTACATTCTGACGCCAAAATGTTCATTTTTACTGCAAATGAATATCGGTTCGACATATCGGTTATCGGTTCCCATAAGTACCAATAATCAGCATCGGCCCTAAAAAAGCCATATCGGTCGATCCTTACCTAATATCATGTTTGTTGTTATTTCTGCTTCTGTCTGAAGTCAGAAGAACATTTATTTCTGTAACGAGACACAAAAGATGGCATCATGTGAGGGTTACCTCACAGGAGGAGATGTGAAGTGAGGCAGGACAGCAACACATCTGTGACTCTAAATTTTTCTGTTTCGAGTTTGCATGTTCTCCACAATTTGAAGACATGAACGATGGATGGATGGATGGATGGATGGATGGATGGATGGATGGATGGATGGATGAGTAGTACTGCACCCAGATAAAGCCTGCCACACATGGGGAGAACATGCAGACTCAGAGAAGGCAAAGCCAGGACTCAAACCAGAGAATCTTTGACGTGAGATGAGGGTGCATCCTGCTACTGTGGCGTCCATGAATGTGCATGGAAAATTAAATATGCGTGTAAAAATGAGAATATGGGTTCTAATTCTTCATTGTCATTCATTCTGAATTTTACTGGCATAGTGTTTAATTCTTGACTTCAGATGAGAAAGTCAGGACCTTAGTGATGAGTAGGATCCTATGGATGTCACCTACAGCTCCTACAAAGACATGTCCCGGTCTGTGTTTGGATTCGGCCCATCAGCATGTGACAGAGGTCTTCATCTGCTGGGCTCAGCTGCTGCTGCTCCTCTGTGGCACGAGCAGACACATTTTAATCACTCGCTGGCAGACGACAACAACACACACAAAAAAGATGGGAGGATGGAAAAGGTTTCCTCAGAGAGGGAGAAAGACGGGAGAAGCCCCTTCAGGCTGAGAGAGAGAGTGAGAGAGAGAGAGAGAGAGAGAGAGAGAGGGTCACATCTTTGTGTGGGCTTCATAATAGAGAGGAAATAACCTTAGTTGAGTAATTTGCTGTGGGTTGAAATATTTAGATTTCAGATTTGTCTACAGATGTGCAGCCACATGTGGCTCCTCTATAGTGGCTCTACAGCTGCTCTATAGCGGCTCTACAGCTGCTCTACAGCTCCTCTATACAGCTCCTCTACAGCTCCTCTACAGCTCCTCTACAGCTCCTCTATACAGCTCCTCTACAGCTCCTCTACAGCTCCTCTATACAGCTCCTCTACAGCTCCTCTATAGTGGCTCCATGGAGCTGATTTGTCATGTTTTTATTTGTTGTCTCCATATCTGAAGTAAAGCCTCGTATCTTTTAAACACTGCCACCCAGTGGCTGCTGGCAGCAGCGCTGGTGTGTGTCAGCTCCATACGTTCAGTTGTCCACAGCAGGTGAAGGTTCACACCCCGGCGCGCCGGACAGATCATGAGCCTTTTTCACCATTGTTAGCAGCTTTGCAGATTTAACCATTGTGAGCTGCTTTGCTATGTTGTCTGTTTGTCCTTTTATGGCCATTGAATCATAGCATGTTTTTATCAGTTTATCCGTTTGAGCCATTTTACCTTTTTTTCAACCATTTCACGGGTAAGAGAGTACACTAACTGTTGGAGGAGTCTTTAAAAGTCACAGGAGTCACCTTGAGGTGAGAGTCTTGGGTGGAGGCTTCATGGAGAAGCTGAGGAGTCCCATCTGGCTGCGTCCAGCTCTGTGTCACTGTTTGAATCCACAGGACGGCTTCAGACGTTTTCAGAGTTCACACCTCGACAGAGCCGAACCACTGTGAGAGTAAAGACCCGGACAGCAGCACGCAGGCGGGTTGACTGTATGTTGAATCACTCCGACAGAATATCTTCTTCCAGAACTGACTGAAGTCTCAGCTCCACCACCAACCAAAACCTTCCCCACTCTCTCAGTAAGTTGTAAATCCTCTCCCCAGGACTCCCTGTCTGCTGCTCAATTATAGTCTGAACAGTCTGCCAGTGTGCGATAGTTCTTTCGACAGCAGTACCATTTCACCAGGCAATCAATGCCCGGTCTACACGACAGCCGGCTTGTTGCAAGCCGAGCAGCAGATGCTTCTCTCCTGTATTTTGCATATTCACCACATGAAAGATGGCTGCGGAGCGCAGCCTCCTCTCTGCTCGCTTCACACCAGCAGGACTCAATCCCAACACCTCCGGTGTTCCTACGGATTTCATTTAGCTTCATAAAGTCTGGGAGCATTATGCACTCTTCCTATAAATAAACAGGTGTGAGCTTTAAAATATATAAGGCAAGAGGAATACAAACAATATCCTGAAAACCAGAGAAACGCCTCATGGCAGGAAGCGATGCTACACTGCAGAATCAGACCGCATGAAGCACCACAGGCAGGCCGAAATGTGACTTTCACACACGAAAAGCAGAACGACAACCGAGTTCATGTGCATAAAAGAAAATTTGAATAGAAAATATTTCAAAAATGTCATTTAAATACAAACACACAACTCTCTGACCTCATCATTTAGTGTCACAGAGAAAAGCAGAAGACCTGCATCACCGTGGAGCTCTCACAGTTATCAGGGTTATCTGGATACTTGCAGCTTTTATTCCTAAACGCATGCTTGAAAGAAAAGCTGCACACTCTACTGCAAATTTGTGATTACCACGACGCACGTGTGCAAAATACAGTAGATACTGTAAAAGACTGACTGAGGGCTGATTAATGACATTCCCATGCACTCCACCATTTCAGAATGACAGAATTTTGAAAGAAAAGCACAATTAATCGTTATTATTCCTCAAAAAGATGCATCATTAATTAATTAAAATCCAATCAGTTCAGAGGGATAATTATTTCATACCTGGTGGCCAATTCAGAGGAAAAACACAATAAAGTCAACAAACTGCATCGCTGCAGGTTCCAGATGAAAGCAGGGCTAAGAGAGAGGGCACTGGTATTTCCAGGACAAAATCTCAAAGCACAAAGACATGAACAGATTTTAATTAAGTGTTTTCACGACAGTCTGACTGAGAAGAGTTCAGAAGGATGGGTGTTGTGTTCAAGTGAGGCTCGTAACACGGGAATATTTACTGCGACAACATTCAAGGATCTGATTTCACGGCAAAATAAACATTTTGTACAGAACTAGAATGTGGCACTCGGAGAGCGCAGACCTCCGCCACAGCTCAAATCAGTCACCAGCAACAATAAGAACACCATGTATGATCGCAGCGGAGCTGTGCGGCGTGCGGCGCGGCACCTGCACGCGGCGTCGGACCGGGGGGTGTTGAGGCTCGGAGCGGTGCGGAGCAGCACGGTGCCTGCATGCTGCGTCAGGAGCCGTGAGTGGGGTGCTGGATGGGCCCCCCCACCTTCAATCCCCCCCCCGGGACAACAGACCCGTTTGTCCCCCCCTGTCAGCGGGCCTGCCCAATTATGTCAAAGACTGCCCTGTCTCTCAATGATAAAGAATCCTTTAAAAAATTCCTGGATCCAGACAGTGATCCGGATCATCACCAAAATTTGATGGATTCTAAGTTAGCCCAAGACCCACCTTTCCACAAAGTTTCATTGCAATCCGTCCATAACTTTTTCCGTAATGTTGCTAACAAACCAACCAACCAACCAACCAACATGATTACATAACCTCCTTGAAGGAGGTAAATATAGAATCAAAGCACTCGATCGACTACATAAAGCATGATTCAGTCGTGCCAAGGAGTGAACAAAAAAATCCCATTTCCAATGGAACAAGCACACAAACTGTAAATAATGTTTTCATGACAGAAAAGTTGTATTTTTCAGTTTTTTTCAGATTGATAATTGAGTCTTTCTCACCTCTCTGTTGCTCATGATAAAAACCAATTCTTCATCAAATGGGAACTTATCACAAATAAACCCCAAAGAAAGGTAAATACCTTCATTTATCCCTTTTCTTCTTATCTTTTCTTAATGGAAGGAAAACAAACCCAGCCAGGCACAGGAAGAACATGCAAACCCACACACGGAGTCTGAAAGCTGAACCACTTCAGCGCCCCTGAAACACTCCTTCACCTTCTGCTTCATGAAGCCAGAAAGTTTAACCATAGGCAGGACGGACAGCGAAGTGAAACAGCTCTGAGGTCTGATCTCAGACAGGGGATCCCCCCAGACGGAGACCCCATGAGGGCCCTCCGGCCCCGGGGCCCCCTCCTCAGCTCAGCCCCCGCTCAGTGCTTCCAGAGTAACTAAAAACCTGTCAGACGGATTTCCTCCTTCGGCTCACAGGGAAACATCAGCGCACACACCACAACAACAGATGCTGTGATTACAGCCGGCTCCAGTCCTCCTCCAGTCCGAAGCTTCGGGCTGCGATTCGTCAAAGTGCAGCCAGCGAGGAGGGAGAAGTGGCGGAGCTGCAGACGGCTGATAAACACCGAGGGAAGGAGGTGGAACAGCAGATCTCTGAACATGCAGGAGCACTGAGGAGCGGGGCGCCACAGGAAGCAAGCAGCAGATATCAGCACCACGGACAGCGCTTCGAACTTCAGCTCAGAGCAGGAGAAGCAGAGGGAGGAGAGAAGAGCCACCACAGGACTGACGCTCCTCACAGGAGGAGCTGGAGGACCCAAACAAAGCCTCCAGGAAACCCGGAGAACCTCCTCCCCTGCTCCACTGCTCCCAGACCTCCTCCTCCTCCAGACCTCCTCCTCCTCCAGACCTCCTCCTCCTCCAGACCTCTTCCTCCTCCTCCTCCAGACCTCCTCCTCCTCCACTGCTCCTCCTCCAACACAACTTCAGCCTTCACTCTGAAGGGGGGCACAAGCAGGAGAACCTCCAACCTGAGAACACCACCTCAACTCCCCCATGTCAGGGTAACAGTCGAAAGGCGGTAACAGCAGAGGAAACAATAGCAGAGAGTCGGGGTAGAAGGAGAGACATGAGGGGTAACAGGAGAGAGAGGGGGTAAGAGAGGGGGTGACAGGAAAGAGGGGGGTAGGAGCAGAGGGGGTAGGAGCAGAGGGGGTAAGAGCAGAGGGTGGAACAGCACAGGGGGTAAGAGCAGAGGGGGTAGGAGCAGAGGGGGTAAGAGTAGAGGGGGTAAGAGCAGAGGGTGGAACAGCACAGGGGGTAAGAGTAGAGGGGGTAAGAGCAGAGGGGTAGGAGCAGAGGGGTAGGAGCAGAGGGTGGAACAGCAGAGGGGATAACAGCAGAGGGGTAGGAGCAGAGGGGTAACAGCAGAGGGTGGAACAGCAGAGGGGTAGGAGCAGAGGGGGTAACAGCAGAGGGTGGAACAGCAGAGGGGGTAGGAGCAGAGGGGTAGGAGCAGAGGGGGTAACAGCAGAGGGTGGAACAGCAGAGGGGGTAGGAGCAGAGGGGTAGGAGCAGAGGGGGTAACAGCAGAGGGTGGAACAGCAGAGGGGTAGGAGCGGAGCGGCTGCGGCTCACCTGCTGAGTGCCGCCGGACGCTCCTCGCTGCAGACGCTCGGAGCTCAGCCTCCTCCTGTGAGCTGCGAGCTGCTGATGCTCAGAACAAAGTGTGAAGCCAAACACAGGAGGCAGTGTTCAGGAAACAGTCTCTCACACTGGCTTCACAATAAAACCGCTCCAGCACAGCTACAGGACACTCGCAGTACTGCTCGCTAAACACACCTGGAAGCTCCCAGCACACACTCCGCACCACATCCAGCCGGGACCAGCTCTCTGCTGTCACTTCAAGTACTGAATTATGTATTCTAGCATCATATTGTTCCATTTGTCAAAGGGCTATATTTGTTGCAGTTAGTTTTAAAATCATTTGAATATTTCAAATAATAAAAAGCTGCATTTCACTGTACTTTGTTGAATATTATTAATGACAGGCGGCTGGAGGCCTTTTCAATCCACACACTCCCGGTTAAAAGAACTGCTCCTTTATTAACGTGTTCATTTTCTCCTCAGTCATCTGTGTTTTGCTGTCTCGGCTCAAGTCTTCTCTACAGCTGAAGCTGGTGTCTACCACATCTTAGATCAATCAGTTGATTTATTTTCTCCTTTCCCTTTTCTCCCCTTGGGTTTTTCCTTTTCTTGTAACAGTCAAAAGGGAATGAATAGAAATTGTTTCTGCTGTTTATTCTGTCTGATGATTCCAGACTAGATTTACTTTAAAATGATGTGATGTTTCATAAACACTACTTTTTGTGATGAAATCATTGAAAACTGGCTGCTCAGTGCACTGTAACATGTTTTTATTTTATCAACCACAGCTGATCTCGTTGGCTCTGAAGACAATATGCGTGTCTCTGGCGTCCTCTGGAGGCCACATAGTGTTATAACACAACTGTCTATTGAAAACAGCTGGGATTGTGACCATCCACTGCCTTTCAGAGAAGTTATTTCCACTTTATTGACTTTCTGAAGTTGGTAAAAATTCAGTGCTAGGTCCCTAATGTCTTCCCAGATCAGTATAAGTGGAACCAGCACTTGTTAAACAGAAATCAAACATGGATTTTTGTGAAGGATGACTGAAAATTCAAGTGGAATTTAATGTGTTATTTACAAAAAAAAAAAAACTACAAAAGTATCATCATTCATGCGCATTGAATAATATTCAAGCTGCTGTTTGTGACTGAGTTGATTATATAATATCGAAATGTATTCACTGATGGACTCATTTCCTTCACTGTTCTTTATGGGAATAAACTTATATTCTAGCAGCACGATTCCAGAGGAGAGGAAAGACGGATTTAAAGAGGCATCTGAAAAAGTTTCTCCCAGGAACTGATGTAGCTTCAGCAAACATCCAGACTATAGAGCATCTTCTTCCTCTAACATCCGGATGATAGAGCGGGGTTGGCGTAGGGCCAATGTTTGTGTGCGCGTGCACACAGTTGAAGATGTTTTTCGAATCTAAAGAACTATCGAATCTAGAACGTTAAAACAATGATGTCAGAAATTTCCTGGTTTAAAAAAGTAGCTTGTATTTGTCACAGACAGTAGCTAATGACTTCAGTGTCTCCTGCTTCACTCAATAGAGTCAAAAAAACAATAAAATGGATTATGAAATATCTGACAACAGCAGCCTGGAGTTACTGTGGCTGCTGTCTTCAGTCTGTCTTCAGTCAACAACTTGTTAAACGAACTGTCTTTTAAGACAAGAAAGAGTGTGAAATTTGGAAAGAACATTATAATTAAACCTACCAGAACCATGTTCGCCTTGTTCTCTCCCAGCCGCCGCTCCGCCGCTCAGACGCTTCCTCTCAGAGCGGAACTGTCCTCAGTAACAAGTTTTCCCGTTCTGTCCCAGACGCTCAGCGTTTAAATCTTCTTTCCACCGTCTCTGGAGTTGAGATGCGTCCCGTCGACTGATGTTGGAGCACAAAGAAATCGTTCAAATCCAGCAAGTTCGTCAGTGGCTAACAGCTAAGCTAACAGCTAAGCTAACAGCTAAGCTAACAGCTAAGCTAACAGCTGACTGAGACTCTGGTGGCGTCTGTCAGCAGCTACTTTTACGAAGTGTCCCTGAACGCCGCACGGTGCAGGTTGTTACTGGATCAGAGGGTTCCAGGTGTTTCACAGGTAAAGAAGGAGGTTCAGGAGGACACGGATACTGGCAGGGTAATGGACGGAGCTACTGCCTCCATGAAGCAGGAGCCTCAGATTCTCAAAATCATCTCGCGGGCCAGATATTAGCCACCAGTTGCCGACTGGTGTTACAGAGCATCTTCCTTCTCTAACATCCAGATTATGGAGCATCTTTCTCCTAACATAGATGACAGAGCATCTTCCTCTTCTAACATCCACATTAGAGCATCTTCCTCCTCTAACATCCAGATTATAGAGGTAATGCTAATACAGACATGTGAACACAGGACTGAGCAACTGATGTAATTTGGGACATTTTTTAATTTGATTTTTGCATGTTTGACATTTAAAAAAATTCCAACAAACAAAACTTGACTTTCACTGGTGAAGACACTCGTGATTTTCCCTGCTTCAGCAAGACTGTGTGAGTCCTCCTGGGATTATTCAGGAATTTCTGTACCAACCGCGAAATTCTTACATGTAAATACATCAATGGACCATAGAAACAGAGGAGTGACACCAGAGTGTGTTTAATTCATAAGTATGAATACACAGAAGAAATCAATGAGGAGAAGCTCAGACGCTGAAGTCCTGAACAAGACAAATATCATGCAGGGAAAAAATACCTGAATACAAATTACTGGGAGTGAATGCTCTAATTCCTTCCACAAACTAGTTTTAAATATCAATAACAGTTAGAAACCCACATGTTGATGAATTCCAAAACAAAAGAGCCTTAATACATTCAGAAGCAACTTTCATTACTGTTCCTCATTATTAGTATGAATGTTTTTGAAATTGTATCAACTCTTCAATGAGGCCATCCATTATCAGCTTTCTGTGAGGGTTGTAAACTGAGATTCATTTAAAATATACAATTTGTTTTCAGATGTAATCACTGTCTCTATTTTCAGCCCTCTCAGATCACTGAGTTAAACACAGGGATCAGATTGTTCCTTCACCCACTCCTGATCCACTCTGCATGCTGCAGCTTCAATACTGAGGCCAATCAATGTTCATTTACCTGGGAGTGTTTCTCTCCTTTCCATGGGAAACTTCAACACAGAGTTCTATGGATGAGGAGGAGGAGACAGATGCTGAGGTTGGTTAGCATGAGTTCGGTTGGTTAAGATTTGTTATGGTTGGTTATGTTGCTAACATTGGTTAGGTCGATTAGGTGGGTTAAGTTGGTTAAAGTTGGTTAAGGTTGGTTACGTTGGTTAGGTTGGTTAAGTACTTATGTTAGTTTGTGTTGGTAAGATTGCTTACATTTTTGATGTTGATTAGGGTGTTTAGGGGTGGCTTGGTTAACTACGTTGGTGATGTTGGTTAGGGCTGGTTATGTTGGTGAGGGCATAACTGTATACCTTCAAATATTTAACCTTAGTGCGACTGAAGATCATCATGTGTTGAGTGCCGGCGTCAAACGTAGAAAAAAAAAAAGAAACATGACCTTAAATAATATAGTAAGTAATAGAAGGTAGGTTGAGAAGAGGCCTGTAGTACCACTTCACACCACAAGTTGGTGTCGTGACTCAGTTGGGTTGTCTGATACTCAGGAGCCAGCGTAGGTTCAGCAGATACACCAATGTACACGGCTCATGAACAATATGAAAAAAACGTTCAACTTGAAAAACTGGCGGTCCTCTGGAGGAGCTCTGTGATCAGATGAAGCTCATGTGAATGAACTGACCATTTTAGGTGTTTTCTTCATGAAGCCTCCGATCTGTGACATTGATCTGGCTGTCGACTGATGGCTGAGATGGAAAACAAAAGTTTAAACTGCAGATTATGTCCAGAACATTGTGACATGAAGACTTGGAGGTTAGACAGGCTGAAACAATTGAAGAACATGCAGTTTTCATTCTGATGGGATGAAGAGACTTCCGTCTTCTGCAGAGAAATGAAGAGGAATCACAGTGTAGTTCTCTGTAGAAACACACTTTAACTTCAAATACTCATTAAAGCGTCACTGACCTCTAATCGCTCTTTGGACTGAAGGAGTATTCTGCTTTATGATGCATGATCAGCTTGTTGTTGACGAAGTAAAAGCTGTCCGAGCGCGTCTCGAACGGGTTGGCGATCATTTCTTCGACTGAGGAGGAGAAAAGAGGAGGGGCGGGAGTGAGACGGCGTCGGTGAGGACGGAGGCCTCAGAGGACGTGGCGGAGCTACCCGTGTCTGGATCCAGCTCAGGTAAGCAGTAGATGTGTTCGCAGGTGTTCCGGCTGTGCGGGATGCAGAAGCCGATCTCAAAGTCAAAGGTTTTGAGCAGGAGGTCTCTGAAGAAATGCCTCTCGATGAGCCGGAAGCGGCTGAGAGCCCTGCTGCCCACGGTGAACTCTAACCTGAGAGACAGTCACAGACGGGACAAAATATCAGGAGTCTGTGTGCTTCTTACATTGTTAATAATACAAACACAGTTTCATGGTTTTATCTCACATGCCGTTTTGTTTTTTGACTCACAGCAATCAGGAAGTGTCAGACTTACGTAGCTCCGATCTCTCTGAGGGCGAGGAACGCTGGAGAGAAGTGATACTGGATGAATCTGCTCACGTCAGGCTCGTAGACGTTTTGAATTTCTGTAGAAAAGGACATGAAAAGGATCTGAATTAAAGCCTGGAGCCAAATGATTAGAGGCAACAACCTCTTTCAAAGCGCATCGCACTGTTTGGTAATTTAGTCCTGAAGCCTTATTACGTCTCTGAAGTTTCTTTGTGTTCGTTCTTCACAGGAGTTGTTTATAAGCGCCATTGCAACTAAATTCAAGGACTCCATTAATAAATGAGAGCAAGTGCCTCAAAGCCTAAACTCAGAGCCATGTTCGGCCTTACAACATGCTGTAAACAGCACTTAGCTGAAGTTGTTCAACTTTTTCAGCTAACAGACATTCTGTTCCAAGGCGATCAGATTTTTTTCCAGCCTGAGTCCTCCAGACATTGACTTTGTTTCTTGTATAAATGAGAACTATCAGCATGTTCACGGTGTATAAAACGGAGAAGGTACCAGTAGAACAGTGCTTCCTGAAGTCCAGAATGACCGCTCCACTGCCCAGGTCCCGGATCTTGAACCGAGAGAAGCTGACGTTGTAGATGTTGTCTTCAGGTGAACAAAGGTAATCTGCCACACATCAAAAGGAAGAATCAACGTCTTCACACATCGGGAACTCATATTCTGGGGGAAGTAGGAAGGCATGAGACAGTTTGGTCCAAACACAGACTGATTTGGGTACCTGTCCACATTTAGGACTTCAGGACGGTTTGGACCCCTCTGGATCACAGTCCCCATCTCCCTCAACAAGCCACATATTCAACCACAAACCAAAGAGCCGTCACTGAGCCGATCTGAGCCTTCTGACTGTTTTCCATCTAAACACCTGGATCAGAGTAAGAAACCACACAGAGGAAGTTCTGACTCACCCTGGGTGTAGCTGTTCAGCCACAGGACATGCTGTGGGCTCACCGGTTCTCCAGGTCTCCATGCTGACACCACCTCCCTGTTCTCTGCTTCACCCGGTGCCGACCCTAAAATAAAGCCGTTCCAGTCGTCTGTGCCTCCATCGACCGCCATCTCCCCCTCCCCCTCCTGCTCGCTCGGCATCCCCCCGTCCTCCTCAACATCACTGTTCGTCTCGTCCACGTTCTCCATGGAAGCGATCCAGGCTGCCTCTCTCCAGGCAGGCCAGAATGCATCAGGGAGAAACTGAGAACAATATAATCCAGATTAGTCCCATGGCGTCCCAACTCATTACGTCAGGTTGGATTTGGCAATCTGAGTCAATCCCTAATTACATCTGCTCACAGATGATTCACCTGATGAACCAACAACTGTGAGAAGATATGAGGACTTCTGCGTTACTGAAAATGAAGTGAAGTGCTGTTTCCAGTGGTGTAGAACCACCATCTATCTGTCCTGTGGAGGGTCACTGGAGAAAATCCCAGCGGAGTGTGGATGAGGGCCAGTGACACCTGAACACAACGGCACACTCACACCCAGTTACTGTAATATCACCACTTAGTATGTTTTTGACCTGTGGGAAGAAATCCACGCACACATGGGGAGAACATACAAACTCCACACAGGACTGCTCTCCATGAACACCTGGCAGCCCAAGTGACCCAGCTGCTGAAAGAAGGGAACCACCCGCTGTGGAAAGGCAGACATGGAACCAGAACCAGGCTGAGGCAGAGTACACAGAAACACCTGTGGAGAGTACGGACTGGAGAACCCAGGTGGCGAACACCCCGAAAGGGGTGGAGAACAACCAAGCAAGATCCTGAGGGACTTCAAGATTCAGACGGACTAACTGGTGATGGAGGATCAGCCTGACAGAGTGGTGGAGGAGAACCAGGAGAAGAGAGCAGTAGTGATGGATGTAGCAATCCCAGTGACAGAACATCAGAAAGAAGGAACAGGAACCGGTGGAGAACCACCAAGGACTGAAAGAGCAGCTGGAGAGGATGTGATGGGGGCAGTAGGGGCAGGAACCCCCGAGCTGGAGGCATGGCTCCAGGAAAGGCCAGGAACAACATCTGAGATCTCTGTCCAGAAGAGCACAGTGCTAGAACAGCTGAGATCCTGCAGAACCCTCCAGCTCCCAGGACTCTGGTAGATCAGAATCAGAATCAGAATCAGAATATTTATTGTCATTGTCATTAAACAACGGAATTACGTTTGGAGCATCCATACAACAGAATAGGTAATGAGCAAAACCTCCCATAAATAAATAGCATAAATAGCCCAGTGCAAAAACCCCACAATAATAAGAATAAATACTATAAATAACCCAGTGCAAACAAAGACATAACCGTTGGGGAAGAAAGGTCACGGGAGAGGGGGTGTGAGTAGTGACGTTCTGCAGCTATGCAAACCAGTTCAGATTTATAGTTGGTGGATATCCTGCAGAACCCTCCAGCTTCCAGGCCTCTGGTAGATCCTGCAGAACCCTCCAGCTCCCAGGCCTCTGGTAGATCCTGCAGAACCCTCCAGCTTCCAGGCCTCTGGTAGATCCTGCAAAACCCTCCAGCTTCCAGGCCTCTGGTAGAGGACCCCAGCTTGAAGGACATACGGCCCAGGAAGGGCGAGAGCACAGTTTACATATAGATAGAAAGGTGTTGAAGGTATATATGTAAGACTGAAGTGATCCTGCATTGCTGGACCGAGTTCCTGCTCCTGAAATGTTTTTACGTCGGTGAAAACCTGCTTGTGTTGCTTCTTCTGTCCTGGATGCAGGGAGAGTGATGGATCACCGGACTGATCAGGATGATGGTTGTTCTGACATTTCAAACGTATTGTTCTGGACTGAAATGTTTGTTGTTGTTCCTCTGACATTAAGTTAATAAAGCTGTGATTTACAACACAGTGAATGCATGACAGGCTGCGGCTTGCTGTGTTTGGACCAGGAAGTCATCAGTCACGGAGAAGATCCACAGAAAAGCGTAGGATTACAAAAATCCTGAGAACACGTACTGTGACAAGAACTGCAGTAACAGACGAAACTTTTTTTTACAAGAATATGTGAAACTTGCAAGAACTCAGGGTATAACTGCATCGGTCTGATCCTTCTTTTCCCTCTGTTTTACACTGCATGTTTTGAAAAAAACGTTCAGAAATCAAATCCTTTTCCTATGAAGATACTAATTTTATGACGACTAAAAAAATGACTATGATGCAGAATTATTGAGTTGTTTACATTATTTTTTCCCTTGTCCTGTTCAGCAGCTGAGGCGTGCAATATTGTATAATTGTAGCCTTTTACTATATAAAAAAAAGATTTTAATGTTAGCAGCAGAATGAGACTGAATCTCCTCCTGCTGCTGCCTTTATTTAAAGCTGGCATCCGGCATGGCTGAGGACAGGAGCGGGACGGAAACGCTCAGAGAGCTAGAGACAGAAAGAGAGAGAGATAAAGAGAGGGAGGGAGGGGGGAAGAGGGGGAACACAACCTATGTACAAATTCACAGTACAAAACAGTGTTATCGATCCAGACAGGGTAGCCGCCTGTGTGGGCCGGTTCTCCCGGGTGGGTCATGGCCCTCCGCCTGTGTGGGGGGTCTGCTCTTGGGCTCTTGGGCCTTGGGCTCTCGGCTCTGCCCGCCCCGGGCGTCCGGCGCCCGAGGTGGGCCGGCTCCTGCCGGTCGTGGCTCGGGGTCCCCGGCCGGGGCTTTCCTCTGCCCCATTTCTGGACCGGAGCGGGGGCGTCTGCCTGGGGGGGCGGCTTGGATCCGGGCTCTGTGATGACCGCCGGCTGTCTGGGCTCTGAGGGCCTCTCTGGCCTGCTTCTGGCCTTCTCAGAGGTCAGAGGTCATATATGCATGATCACTATCACCATCACTGTCACCATCATATTCACATGATCACGTTGATCTTTAATCACTCTTCACATACTGGGTTACCTTGTCTTCTTGTGGTGGTTAGAATAATGGTGATCTGTAGCAGACCTCTCTTGATGCACGCCCCGAGTTTACTACTAGTTACGACTAGCTATATTCCTTTTTGTGGCCTGGTCTGTTCACTAATATGGTTCAAAAAAAAAAAAAATGTATGTATGGTTCTGTAATTTTCTGTGTTGGTTGTCGACTCTGTTTTGGTGTTGTCTAGATTGGGGGTTTGAGATTATTCTTGGTTGCGTGTGGTGCGTCGACAACACTGTTTTGTATTGTGACTTTGTACATAGGTTGTGCTTCCCCCCCTCCCTCCCTCTTTATCTTTCTCTCTTTCTGTCTCTCTCTCCTGTCCTCAGCCATGCCGGATGCCAGCTTTAAATAAAGGCAGCAGCAGGAGGAGATTCAGTCTCATCCTGCTGCGAACATTAAAATCTGTTCGGATAGTAAAAGGCTACAATCATACAATATTGCACGCCCCAGCTGCCGAACAGGACAAGGGGGGAAAAAAAAAAAAAAAAAAAAAAAAAAAAAGTGTATCAGGAGTTGTCTCTTTTTTCTTTTCTCCTTTTGTTACATAGGCTGAGAGCCTTTTGTATGATTTTGTTTTTTTTGCTATATTCACAAATCTGCTGGCCTTCTCGGTAGTGAGAAGTGTGTGAGGGGCCCAGCTCATGTCCCAGACCTCCGGGACCTCCTGGACCTCCTGGACTGGGGACAGAGCTGCAGACAGACTGACGCTTTGACTTCTCGGACATCTTCTTGTTAAGCACAGTCTCTTTCTATCAGGAGTGTCAAGACAAAGTCCAGGAGTCTGAATTGACAATTTAATGTGTAACTATACCAAACGGTTCCATTAAAAAAGCTTCATTTAAAGTTTTGACCATTTGATTGGAGGTTTGGCCAGATTGAAGCCACATGTGGGTTGGTTGTGGTCCATGGGCCTTATGTTTGACACCAGGAGGTTTCCTTCCTTCTTCTCTGTTTCTGGTCCTACTGATCTGAACCATTTTCCAGGGAGCTTGTCACCATTAATAACAGAAGATGCAAATCACTGAAAGCTGAAAATATCCCGTTTTTATTGGTCGGTCTTTAAGAGAAAACAAAACAAAGCAACAAGCTTGAATGTTTTTAAAAAGAGCTTCTTGGTTCAGCGCTGTGTAGGAGCTGTTTGTGTAGGAGCAGGATGTAATCTCATTTAAACACAGTGTGAAACACAGACATCCTGTTACAGCGCGCCGTCTAGTGAGGCTTCAGACACTCTGGCAGGTTTGGGATGAGCGATACAGACCGAGTGCTCCAATGGCAAAACGTCCAATCGTGAGCGATGAAAACAATCACTGCACCAAGTCCGGAGTCTGCTTGAAGCATCTCAGCGGTTCAGAGCCTCAAAGGATTCTCTCGTCTTTCAACACCTCCAGCAGTTCGCTTTCATTTACAGAGGCTTAAAAGACACGCGACTTAAATGTAATCCCAGTGAAATCTACAGTTCTGAAGAAACCGTCTACAGCGTTCCATCCAGCAGGCAGGAATACTCGCTCGGCCCTCAGCTGTGTAAATAAAGCAGGATAATGATACTTCAGCATGCTGCTCCTCCTTCACCTCCTGCTACTCCAGCTTGTCCTTGTTCCCCTGCGGCAGGTCCTCCTCCTCCTCCTCCTCCTCCTCCTCGTCCTCCTCCTCTTCATCCTCCTCTTCCTCCAGGGTGCAGCCCCTCATCTGGCCCCAGGGACACAGCCTGCCCTCTGCCGTCACCGCCACCGGCTGGATGATCCTCTCCCTGAGCAACGACACCACATCCAGTCGACCACGCCCTGCTGGGGGCCGACCGCTGCTCTCCGGGCGGCGCTCTCACCGGGACAGGCGGTTGATCATGCAGATGAGGCGGCGCGCCTCCTCCTCCCTCTCCTCCTCCGTCAGGCCCTCCATGGGGTCGGGCTGCTCCGCCTCCACCCGGCCCGTCACCGGGTTGATGCGGGCTCGGGCCTCCCGGTACTCCTCCGTGTCCGAGTCGGAGTCGCTGGAGTACTGGGAGGACGGCTGTCCGTCCCCCGAGTTCCTGCGGCCGTTCAGCAGCCCGCGGGCCGCCAGTAGCCCCGCCGCGTTCCCGTAACCCGTGTATTTGACGAAGCGGCTGACTGTGAAGACAACGGTAGAGGTTTGACAAGTCTCTCTTGGTTTCATCATAATAGTTTTACTTCATTTATTTCATGATCAATAAGTTCTTCTACTGCATGTTAATCATTCATTCATCTGATTCATTCAGTCTGAGCTCTGTTCACTCATCCATTCGTTCTCGTGGCCGGGTGTTTCTGCTGTGGCACCGTTCTCTTTGCAGAGCACGAACAGCAGCTCGGCGGCGCAGTGCTTCACGTCGGTGTCCACGTGGGTCATGAGCCGGACCAGCTGGCCCCGGACTGAGTCGTCCTGCTCGGGCCGGACGCCCACGTCCCTCAGAGGAGGCAAGATCTGAGACCGAGACAGTCCACCGGCTGTCAGGTCCCAGGGCGGAGGGTGAGCTCCTCCACAGCTGGAACCTGTTAGCCTCTTAGCATCTAAACTGAGACTCATTAGGAACACACCAAAAGATCAACAATTCAACAACCAAAGAAAGAGAGCTCAAATTCAAATATTGAGAAAATCTCACCAAAAACAATCTAATAGTTCTACATGTGAGCTGCCGTCTGTTTTTCCTTGGATGTAGGTTAGAACCGCTGGCATTTAGAGTCCCTGGTGTGTTACCTTCTGCCGCAGGAAGCGGCGCGTCTCCCGGTGAACTCGAGAACTCTCCGTCAGCAGGTTGAGGACCGGCGTGAGCTTCTCCTTCAGCTTCTGACCCTGCAAACAAGAAGAGGTCCGTTTGTACTGCAGCAGCTCCAACAGCAGCAGTGTGAGCACACACACACACACACACACACACTTGCCCTGTTCAGACGTCTCTCCATGAACAGCAGTAACATGTGGACACAGTCCATGCTGACGCCGTCACAGGAGTGCGCGGCCTGCTCCACGGGGACGGACAGCAGCACGTCCAGACACGCCAGAGGCATGATGGACAGGACGTTCACCGTGTGGCTGTGGACGGAGCATTAGGAGCAAGGATCAGACCGGTTCACGCTCTTCTAACACCAACATCGACAAAGTTACTGAGCACAGCTGTGAAACTGCTGGAAGAAGGAGGTCAGTCGTTAAAGAAGCCAGGTGTGTGTGTGCTCTTCCAATCATGGAAAAATGAAACCAAGCAGCTGAGTCAGCAGGATGATGGACATCAGATCGCTGGAGCAGCTCTGTGAACTGGCCTCACTTCCCTTTTCCAGCAGCACCGTTAATGTTCAGGACATCAATACATGAACAGCTTGAGAGGAAGGAGCTGCAGAACTTTGTGGGGTTTTTTTTATACTTCTGACTTATCCGATATGCATGATCTCAAATGAATCATGAAGTGCTATGATTACTAGATTAGCTTGTTTATCACGATGCTTGGAAGCTCAGTTTTGAATAAGTAATGTCTGAGCAGAAGCCTGACCCTTGCAGTTCCTCCAGGGTGTCTTCCTCATCACAGGACAGCAGCAGGCAGTGGCGCAGTACAGCCGCTAGGTGGCGATACAGAGCGGACTCCTCCTGAAAACAACGAAAGGTCAGAGTTTAGAACCAGGCTCTTCAGAGTGGCGGCCATCTTGGATGAGGACCTGTTCCTCCTGCAGTGGACACAGATGGAGGAGGCCTTCACAGTGAATTTTTCAGTTTCCACCGGACTGAGTGCGGTGGAGGAGAACCTGAACACACTCAGCAGCCTGTTTTAACACACACACCCTCAAACGTTCATCCATTCATGTCCTATTCCAGAGAGTGAAGGAGACAGGAGCCTGTCTCTGAGCTTCATCATGACTCAAATATAAGAATGAAGATGATGAACTGTGGATTTTTCACGTTTTTTTTTTTTTCTTTCCAGAATTCACAGGAATTCACAGGAGCTGAGTGTCTGAGGTCCTACCTCGTCCGGCTCCTGCCTGTGGGCCACGTGAGCGATGTTGAAGAGGGTCTTGAGGATCTCGATGACCTCCTGGAACCCGTCCCTGGTGACCGGCGGGGCCGAGCTGTCCGGGAGGACCTGGTAGTCCTCTGCACAGCGGACGGCCAGGCACTGCTCCAGGGCCGTGGTCAGCACCGACAGGCCGCGGGCCTGAGGCAGAACCGACGGTCAGAACACACTGCAGCACATCCCTCCTGGGCTCAGCAACTAAACATCACTGCCTTCCTGCACGCAAAGCTGTAATGATCCAGCAGAGTCTGTGTTTTTACTGAAGTGCACCATATTTTGAAGACAATGGAGAAAAAACTGCAGCCTCTTTTTCTAAAAGGCCATTCAAGACTCATGTGAGAATGTATTTTCTTCAGATCAGCTTAAGACTAAAAAGTCTGAATGCACGTTTTGCTCCTGAGCTGCAGTTTCCATACAGGAGGTGTAGAGGCCTGGCCTCGGCCGTCTGCTCCACCTGATGCAGCTGCAGCCGGAGCTCAGGCCTCAGCGCCGTCAGCAGGAAGAGGAGCCTGAGCCTGAAGAACTGTCCACCAGGGGGCGTCCTGCTCCAGACCCACAGCTTCAGACTCTCCCACAGAGCCTGCAGAAACCTGCCATGGAAACAGGCAGAGGCAGGCCAGAGGTTGCTAAGCAGCTGGGCAGCAGGTCCATCTCAGACCTGACCAGAACCCAGCGATGCAGGGGAGTAAAACCCTCACGGGAGGGGGTCTGTCCTGGAACCTGAGCAAAGATTCTGGAGTATTTTCTACCAAACATGTTCATCTTTAAAAAAACAAAAAAACAAAAAAAAACTAATTAAGCTTTGATTCACTGATATTAATGTTCATTCAGTGGGAAATTAAGAAGTGATGTGAAGAATCTTTGCAGAGACACGGAGCCTAAAGGCAGAACAGAGGAGGTGAAGGTTCAGACAGAGTTGCTGTGAGATGCTGAGCAGTCTGACCTGAGCCTGCTGACCCTCTCCTGAGCCCGAGGACTGTTGTAGATGACGTTGCACAGCACCTTGATGGCCTCCTTCCTGCACACCTCGCCGTCCTCCTGCTGCTCCTGCTGCTCCTGCTCCTCCTTCCAGGTGTCCCTCCTCCCACATGGGAGCAGCAGGACGCCCGGAGCAGATCCGCTGGCGGAGGCTGCGGCGCCGTCCGGGCCGTCCGGGTCGCTGGATGTCCGGCCGTCCGCCCCCTCTGGCGGACCCTCGGGGCTCCGCCCCCCCTGCTGGTCCGGGTCCTGCTGGAAGGCGATGCCCCCCAGGTGGGCCAAGGTGAAGAGAGCCTCGTCGGTGACCAGAGGATCCAGGGCCCGGCGGTCCCGGGACAGGATCCGCAGGGTCTGCAGGCACACCCGGAGGACCGCGGGCTGCAGCGGGCCGCTGACGAAGGCCAGCAGGGCGGCGGCCAGGTGCTGCGGGGCAGAGGGGGCGCTCAGCAGGGGGGAACCCGGTCAACAGCTGGAGGAGCCAGCGGAGGAGTCAGACAAGAGGTCATCTCCGTCTGATGGGCCAGAGAGGTGAAGTGACCCTCATTCTCTCAGGCTCTGGCTGCAGTCTGCAAGTTCTCCCTGGGCACTGATCACTTTTCTATCGAGCTTCATCAGTTTCTCAAACATCCTCTTTTTCCCGGGTGTACCTGGGTTGATTTTATTTATTTTATTGATTTAAATGTGGCATTTTTTATGGAAGATGCATTTAAATTCTGGTGCTTTACCCAGAATCCTGCAGGTGATACGGTCCTCCGTCCTCAGCCGTGCTCTGCTCAGAGCTATCAGAAGATCTCATCACGGCTAACAGGTACAGACATCAGAGCCTCGTGCTTCTAGTCCATCACACAATGAAGCTTTTCAGAGGAAATGAGGAATAAATTCCACATTTTCTCACTAAAGTATAGTTTGTTTTTTTAAGTCTTCATTCTGCAATTACAATTTAAAAAAAAAAAGATACTTCCTGAGTAGCAACCAGTGCAAACACAAATCCTCCAAGTCTGGACTTCCTGGAGGTTTCTCTCTTTTGTGTTTGATTGTTGCGTTTTTCTCTGTATTTCATCTGAACGTTGAGCACTGTGGGATCTGGATAAAGGAGTTATGCATAAACAAATAGACAGAACTGAAAGTTGAATTGTTTCGGTTTGTTTTGATCTGAACACAGGAACATCTGAGCGAGTCCCTGATCCCTGATCTATTGAAGGCTCCTCCTCACCCTGCCTCCAGTGGTGACGTCTGAACTTCTTCACAGGCGTGATTAACATCCTGAACTCCTCCGTTAGCTACATGTGACACACCTGTGATGGTGGACGGTTCTGTTCAGTTTGACCGCAGAGCCCACACTGCTCATTATATCAATACCAATACTTATTTTCTGAAGGGAGAAACTGAAAACAGCGTCTGTTTTTGATTTGATTGATTCAGCTCATGACGTATTCCAACAGTTTGACTCAAACACTCTTCTTTTCGTCTGGTGCGGATCTCAAATGAACCTGCTTCATGAAGCGGGTCTGAGAGCTCAGCGGGTCTCTGGCCTACCTGTCGAAGGAGGAGATCCGGTTTGTCGTCATCCGAGTCCGCTTCAGAGTCGGAGTCAGACGTGTGGTCCCTCACTTTGTTCTTCCTGAACTGATCAACCAATAGGAAGAGGTGAGCAGCGCCCAACACTGTTCATACTGCAGGTTCACCTGAACGCTTCACGTTCAAAGCACTGAAGGACAGTCTGTCATTAAAATATCACGACACCTGATGTACTGTCGCTTCACCTCTATCCATTGCTGTGTGAACACAAAACATTTCTGAAGTGAAAAAGCAAAAATAATGTATCTTCACTTGAAACGCTGTGTTTGGGGGCCTTAGCAGACGTCTAGAGTCTGGTCTTTACACTTCCTCTCCTGATGATGTGAGGGAAGGTGAAGGTGAACACACTGACTCATGAAATATCCAATCAGCTTTGGACTAGTTAGAGGTGATTAACCAGTGGCAGGTGTGTGACACACACACACACACACACACACACACACACACACACACACACACACACACACACTGGCAGTGACTAAGCACTTTTCCAGATTAGTGTGGTAACTCGCAGTCAGCACATCTCGCGTCTCACACACAGTGTGTCTTCACAAACCTCGTCCAGCCGTCGTTGCTGCAGTCAGATTGTACAGACAGAACACAGAGAGCCAGGCTCAGACGAAGGCATTATCAGGAAACACACTGATGTTAAACACTCAACAGATTTTATATTTCAGCACAAAACAATTATTCATTCACAGGTGAAGTCTGAACATGGCTTTCTTTAATGTAAGATGCAAATCCAAAGTCCAAACCACATCATACAGTGTTATCCACAAACAGAATAATCTGGAAAGTAAGCAGAGTTTTTTCTTTTCTTCTCAGTCATAATAAAAAGCACTGACCTTCTTCCGCTCCTGCTCCTCTGAGTTGAAGAAGAAACACTCTGCATACTGTCCACAAACAAAAGGTCTCAGTTACTTCACAGAAAACATCGGATTGGCTCATCAGGTTTTGGTTTTCATTATAAGAGTCGATACTGGAACAGCGGAGAGGATGAAACCCTGTGAACCCGGACCTCCACCACACCACTGAGAGCACGGTGGAGGAAGCATCACGCCCGGGATGCTGCCGTTATGACAAGAATCCAACAGAGGTTCAAACACTTCATGAATCCAGACTTCTCTTCCTTCACCTGACCACAGCTGACAGCGTGTGACGGCAGGTTCACACAGGGAGAACGTGCAAACTTCACTCGGAATGAAAATGAATAAATGAACAGTTCAAACTAATGAAATGGTTTAAAAAGCCTCCAGCTCTGAAGTGGAGTGTTAAATCTCCATAAATGTGTCTTTTGTTTAGGTTTAACCCTTCACAGGTCAGACTGCTTAAATTCACCATTATCGGTTAAAAACACAAACACAAGTTGTGTTTTTCCAGATAGTAAAACCACGAGGGGATCAGGATGAGACAGCAGCTTTATCAGCACAGCAACAATCTATTTCAGCCTTCAGAAACTTTTTTAACTCTAAGTTATGAAAGTCTAGGTGAGTGTTACATTTGTTTTAATCAAATTATTTTTAAAAAAAGTCAAAATGCAAGAATACAGGTATTCAAATATTCTTTAGTAACACAAAAGTGTTAGATTAAAGGGTGTGTCTCCTTTTGAAGAGTGTGTATGTTGTAGCACCTGCACACATTGTAATTGCTGGAAACTGCTGCTAAAGGGCGGAGCCAGAAACCCGGCTTCCTCCGGCTCTCTGCCGAGCTGATGAAACGCTCGGAGCCGCTCTCACACATCATTGTCCCTGCCTTCACCATCCTCAGCCTTTCACTCAGCGAACCACATCCGCGCGGATTTCCTCACTGTTTCCATGGTTACAAAAGGGAATCTTTCACGCGGCGGGCGGATGCAGTAGTCATGGCAACCGTCGGTGACCTGGGTGTTGTATGTGTCCAGCAGGAGCTGGACGGCGTCCTGGTCTCCCTGGACCACGCTCCGGATGATGCGCTCCAGTTCCAGCACCATGTCGCCACTCACTCTCTTCTCTTCATGAAGCTTTTCTCACTGCGCGAAAAACACTGTTCTGAAAGAAAAACACTGAAAAGCTGAAACAAACGTGAGAATGAACTGCCGTCGTGTTCTCCTGGGAATCCGGAGTAACTCAGCAGAAGGAGCGGCACTCACCTGTTAATGAAGACAAATGGATCAAGTGTGACAGCTTCTCCTCTTTCCTCAGGCGTTATGTAATCTCACTTCTCTCCTCCCTCCCCTGTAAACCCTGGATTTAATCTGAGCGTCCGCCCCGGTGTGGAGGGAGGGAGCTGATCTGGGATGTGCAGGGGGACATGTTCTGGAGTGTGGATGTTAAAGCTGTTAAAGTCCCTCTTCAGTCCCCTTCTGTGGCTATTTATAGCTTTCTCAGTGTTTAAATAGTGATAATGAAGTTTTTAGCCAGAATCACTAAACCTGTGCCATTTTCCAGGCCTCCGTATCTCCAGAGCTCCAGCGCTCATGAGCAATTCGCCTCTGGGTTGTGGGCGGAGTCAGTCCTATTCGCACAGGAGGATCTTCTAGTCAGATTATCTTTCACAGCTATTTGAATGCAGAAACACTCAGAAATGCAGTTTTGATCATGGTTTTTCTCATCAGAAAAATGCTACATGAACAAGTGAACAGCATAAAAAACATGGTTTTCATTGGAGTGGGTCTTTAATGATGTTCACATGAAGAGTTTGAGGCGGGACAGAGAGACAGTGGAAAGCTCAGGAATCTGATCTGCATGATGGTGTTTGTAACAACAGAAACACTGGAGTCCCGTCAACATGTGATTTACATCACTGATCACAAGGATTCAGTGTTTTCCCTCCATTTCTGCTTTTCTGCCTCTTTCATTTCACCCTTTCAGTAAGTGTTTGAACTGTCTTTCCTCGAGTTTCTGTTGATTTCAGCAGATTATTGAGCAGGTATTTGAATCGATGGAAGCTCTGCACAGTATTATGGTTACCAAAAGAATACTTGAAATGTAGGATTTTATTCTCTTAAAATATCTTTGTGGGACAAAAGCCGAAGTCACCGAGGTGGTCGGTCAGCTCCTCGGTGTCAAGGCACCGGGGGAGGACGGGATTCGCCCTGAGTCCCTGGATGTGCAGGGACTGTCTTGGTTGACTGGTCTCTGCAACATCGCGTGGCGGTCGGGGACAGAACCTCTGGACTGGCAGACCGGGGTGGTGGTCCCCATGTTTAAAAAGAGGGACTAGAGGGTGTGCTCCAACTATAGGGGGTCACACTCCTCTGCCTCCACAGGAAAGTCTATTCCAGGGTACTGGACAGGATTCGACCGATAGTCGAACCTCAGATCCAGGGGGAACAAAGCCGTTTTTGTCCCGGTTGAGGAACCCTGGACCAATTCAATTCAGTTCAATTCAGTTCAATTCAATTGTCCCCAGGTTGGTGACCACAGGATTTCATCTTTGTTTTTTGCAGATGATCTTGTCCTGTTGGCTTCCTGGACCATCATGCACTGGGGCGGTTTGCAACCAAGTGTGAAGCGATGGGGATGAGGATCAGCACCTCCAAATGCCATGGTCATGGTCCATGTTACAGGAACTGTCCGCCATTGCAATGAAAACGTATGAAATCTCACCGAAAGGAACGGAGTAACGCAACGTTTGGTAACAGAAACGGAGTTACTGAATTCATTATTAGTTATTAGTTACTGAAAAAGAAACGCCGTTACGTAACGCCGTTACTAATAACGCGTTACTACCCAACACTGCCAACCTGCCAGTGCTCCACCTGCTTCACTCCTCCTCCGTCACCAAACCCCGCTCCCTGTGGGACTCCCCTGCTGAAGCCACAACATCCCCAAAATGAAGAGAAAAATCCCCCAAAAAACTTCTCTCACTGTTCAGTTCTTCATGTTTTCGAAACTCCCCCGGACAGTTTGGCTTTGAGGCTAATGCTAGTTAGCTAGCTCTCATGGCAGCTTCACCGGAAACTCAGCTCAAGTCTGAGTGAATCGTTTGGTCCATGGGCCTTATGTTTGACACCTCTGATTTAGAGAGGTGATTTGTTTATTGAACTTTGAATATAATGTAATATAGTAATAATTTTGCTTGACTTTACGTGTCCTCTTTTCAAAGACAAAAAAAAACCAAACCATGATGACTTTAAAAACCCACAAACTGACTTCAGGAATCTTTTTTTTTTTTTTTAATTATGAGATATTTTATATTTCTCAATGAAAATGTTGAATCGAAACAAAGTGAAGGCTCACATGAGGAGGACATCTGGAAAAAAAAACAGAAAACAGAAGACTGGATGGCAGTGTTCTTCATCATCACGTTGTCATTTGAACAGGTTTATTTCATTATGTCAAATACAGGAATTTCATGTACAGAAGAGCAACTGGGAACTAGAGAATGAAGGAACTGTACAATATTTACACATCAAAACAAGTTTGCTCTGCAAGAATATCCTCAGAGAGGTCAAATGATAGCAAATATCAATCAACAACAAACAGATAAAAATGACAAACATTAAATACTGACATGTATACTTTTGGATCACACTGCTGGCACTTCCTTTCAGAAAGCGCCGCCTTGTTTTTTCATTCGTCATCGTCGAAGGCGCTGAAGCCTCTCTGTCATTGTCTTTTAAAGAACTAACAAAAAGCGCATGTTTTAAATACTTTCCCTCCTCAGTGTAAGAAGAGACTATCACATAGTCCTTTTTAAACTCACTTTGATCGGCTTCCACATCCAACACAGCCAGAACTGCAGCTGGGCCATTTCATGTACACCCTTTAAAACATTTTTCAAAAATAACAGGAAACAAAGCCATCTTCAGATGGTCCTTTTTAAAAATGTCCTTGTATAAATTATAAACAATAGTTATCAATACATACTTATAAACAGCTGGAGTCAGTTTTCTGCTGTGTTTCAATCTTTTCACCACATTCACAGATTTCACTTCCTCCATCTTTCATTACAATTCTTGAAATCAAGAGGTACTTTGAGATGGATTCAACAATGAAACTAAAACTTCAGAGGTCACCGGCCCGCTGGGTCCGGGTTCACAGTTCACGTCGTTGCTGCCGGTCCTCCTCAGGCCTTGGCGCTCAGGCTGAGCAGCTCCATGAAGGAGTTGAAGAGGCTCTCCAGCCAGCCGTGGTTGGCCATGCACTGCTGCACCACCTCCTCCTGCCCCGGGTCCTCGGCCGCCTGCTCGATGTTGTCCGTCTGCTCAGAGTAACAGACAATCCCAGTATGAAACACAATGTAGTCTGTTTTGCTGATGCTTAGAGAAACTTTGTTGCATCTTAGCCAGATGTCTATTTTCACAAGTTCATTACATGTGGTTTGTTGGTGTGTCTGGATTCTTATGAGAGAAGAATACATTTGTGTCATCAGCAAATAATACATTCTGTTGTGCAGAAGAGGAATTGATAAAGTCTTCAATGTACAGGTTTGAAGGGTGGTGGTGCTAAAACAGAACCCTGGGGGACTCCATGGTGGTTCTAATACAGAACCCTGAGGGATCCCATGGTGGTCCCAATACAGAACCCTGGGGGACCCCATACTGGTTCTAATACAGAACCCTGGAGGACTCTGTGGCTCATGGATTTATATGCAGAATTGTGGTCACTGACATGAACATATTGGTATCTTCCAGACAGGTAACCTCTGAACCAATCCAGCGCTGGGCCTCTGAAGTTTAGTCATTCCAGTGTCATGTTTGATGGTATCAAAAGCTTCAGACAGGTCCAGGAATATTCCAATGCTGTAATCACCTTTATCCAATGCATCATTGATATTTTTCAGTTAGGCCGAGTATTGCCATATAGGTAGTATTTTCATTTCCTAAAGCCATACTGGGATGGGACTATATTTGTGTAAATCGTTTGTCTAAATATCTGTTTAATCTACTGCAGACTATTCTTTCCAGAACTTTGGAGAGAGGAGGCAGAACGGAGATGGGGCAGGAATTACTCAGATCATTGTTAGCTCTGGATTTGAAGACTGGTTTGACTCGTGCTATTTTAGCCACTTGCGGCAGGACTCCAGTGAACAAAGACAGGTCGGTAAGTCATTGGTTCAGCAATTACACCGATGATACTTTTCAGGATTTTACTAGAGATTTGATCAGATTGAGCAGAGTTGGTACTTTTCATGTTGGTGATTTTATAAACTTCACCTTCTTCTGCATAAAAATTACACTTACTCTTTGTTATTATGAGTGTAACTTTATTCCTGGACTAATATACATATCTTGTTGTGTCTGATAGATTTTGATATACTCTGGGATAGCCACGGCTTTTGAGTGGCAGCCCTGCTTGTGACAGTTTTCTCAGGAACGGTCCTATGAATGGAGTCTGGATTTCTTTAGTCAGAGTTTTGAAATGCAGCATCAGCATCACGATAACTGTAGACTCTGTTCCAGGCCTCAGCCAGCAGATTCAGGCGTCCTAAGATTTCTTCATTAAGTATTTTTGATTTGGGGAGAGAAGGCCTCATGACGAGGTTGAGAAATAGTAGAATAAGGAAATGATCTGAAATCTCAGAGAGTTCGACTCCAGGTACCGGTGTGCATTTTTGAATATTTGTGATGAAATGATCAATAATTGACTTTGAAGACTGAGTGACTCTGGTATGAGTATCTATAGAAGGAAAGAAGGAAGAAGAGTAGTGTATTTATATATTCATTTTTGGCTGTACCATCTCTGGAGAGGTCATTGTTAAAATCTCAAAGAATATAGCTTTTATTTTTCTTGTGTATTTCTTGCCACCAGGGGCTCCACAGCCAGAAGTTGCATTTTGCATTCTGTAAATACTGTTCTTATTCATTTTTCTGAAGACATGTTTTGATTGTAGCTGCAGGTTTTCCTGTTTATATTTCAGCGTGTCCGCTGGTCTTTATTTGTTGCATGTCCAGGTTCTCAGGGTGTCTCACCTCCTTCTTGCAGTGCAGAAACGTGTGGTACTTGTAGTGGTGCAGAGAGTGATACAGACTGTATATCCGGCAAGTTTCAATAGAAAGCTTCATGTCCTGAAAAGAGAACGCATTGGAGATCAGATCAGAAACATTTGATAAGAGAAACAAATGTTTTAATGGGAGAAAAGTTACATCAGCGAAACCACAAATGTTAGTGTCAAACAGAACTACGGCTGTGACGACGGATGTGTTTTCTGGCTGAATGAAGAGCTGTGGACTAAAACTTTCCTAGAACAATTCTAGAATGAGAAGGTTTGAAATTCTTGTTGGTCTTCTTAAATTAGCTGAAAGCTCTTTATTTGTCTTTACAGCTTACGGGCAGATATTCACCAACCCAACAGTCCACTCAGAGAGTGGTCCTCGCGCCTCCTTTCTCACCTGCTGCTTGGGGATACTCCTCTTGACCCGGTTGAGGGTTTTGCGGTTGTAGCTTTCTCCAGCAAAGTGAACTTTGACGGTTCCACATTCCAGAGGATCTGCAGTCATTTTGGGGAACACGTGCAACGCCTCCTGAAGAACAAAGTCCCAGACATGACACTTTGAGTTCACCTGCACAGCCGCAGGACGGCCGGCGAGGCGCGGGGATACCTGATGCTGAGCGCTCATGCTGACTCTCCGCAGCAGCCTCTTCTTCTGCTCACTCAGCAGGCTGTCGATCTTCCTCATGGGGGGCAGATACAGCTCATCTGCAGACAGGAAACACTCATGTCAAGTTGTTTCACTGGAGGGTTTCTGTCACGGCACTCGCTCACTTCCACCAAGCTTTAATCATTCAGTCTAATGAGGAGGAATCATCTTATTGAACACCAGCTAGGCAAGACTGTAACAAGTCCAAACACATCTGACCAGAGGGCGTTCATGTTCTCTTCTTCAGTCTTGTTCCAATATCTAATAGAACCTGCTGAAGCCAGTCAGCTGCTGTATTTCACCTCAATGCTGTTTCAGGGTCAGTTTGAACTAGATTTGTTTTTTCTTTGTATCTATTTGAAAATTAGCAGATTCCAGGGGCGGCTGTTGCTTATAGGCAATGTCGCCCAGGGCACTGTCACTGAGGGGTGCCGTTCACTCCATAAAGGGGTGCACCATACACCATCAGCGGGACAGTAATCCTCCTACAGGTTCCTGCAAACCCTTCTGGGTGCAGGGAAGGAGAGTAAATTCAGTTGTAGTATGGAACATGATGTACGTCAATACCACCACGTCCAGCACCCCCACTACTTTTTCAAAGTGCAAACCAATACATGGCACGTCAGCTCAGGCCACTAAAACTACTAAACCGAAAATATCAGAACCATGACTGACCCAGAACTTGCTTTTGCACATTCCCCAACTTAAAGGAACCCTAACCCACACACATAGCAGTAACTCAGGACTTGTACCCAGGATCTTGTCCTTTCAGTCATGACCCAAAACTCATGATTATAGATGAGGGTGGGGCCGTAAACTGACCGGTAAATCCAAAGCCTCGCTTTTCAGCTCAGCTCCTTCTTCATCACAACGGACTGATACAACGACCGCATCAGTGCAGCCGCTGCACCGATCCGCCTGTCAATCTCACCTCCATCCTTCCTCCACTCATGAACAAAACCCCAAGATACTTAAACTCCTCCACTTAGTCCAGGGTCTCTCTGCGGACATGAAGAGGACAGACGACCTTCTTCCGGTCGAGGACCAGGGCCTCGGATTAGGAGGTGCTGATCCTCATCCCTGTCACTTCACACTCGGCTGCAAACCGCCTCAGTGCATGATGGTCCAGGTTCGATGAAGCCAACAGGACAACATCATCTGCAGAAAGCAAAGATAAAATCCTGTGGCCACCAAACCGGACCCCCTCCGGCCCCAGGCTGCACCTAGAAATTCTGTCCATAAAGATTATGAACAGAATCGGTGACAAAGTTCAGCCCTGCTGGAGTCCAACATGCACCGGGAACAGGTCCAACTTACTGCTGGCAATGTGGACCAGACTCCTACTCCGGTCATACAGAGACCGGACGGCCCTGAACAAGGGGCCCCGGCACCACGAGGGACGCGGTCTAACGCCTTCTCCAAGTCCACAAAACACATGGTTGGACTGGTTGGGCGAACTCCCACGAGCCCTCGAGCCCCTATGGAGGGTCTAGAGCTGGTCCACTGTTCCGTGACCAGGACGAAAACCACATTGTTCCTCCTGAATCCGAGGTTGGTCGAATCCTCCTCTCCAGTACCCTGGAATAGACTTTGCCGGGGAGGCTGAGGAATGTGATCCCCCTATAGTTGGAGCACACCCTCCGGTCCCCCTTTTTAAACAGGGGACCACCACCCCGGTCTGCCATTCCAGAGGCACCGTCCCCGACTGCCACGTGATGTTGCAGAGACCAGTAAACCAAGACAGCCCCTGCACATCCAGAGACTGAAGGTACTCAGGGCAAGTCTCGTCCACCCCCGGTGCCTCGCTCCGAGGAGCTGACCCACCACCTCTGGGACCTCAGCCTCTGCTTCCTCTACAGAAGACGTGGCGATGGGATTGAGGAGGTCCTCGAGGTATTCCTTCCACCGTCCTATAATGTCCCCAGTTGAGGTCAGCACCTACACCTCCACTGTAAACAGTGTTAGTGGAGACCTGCTTTCCCCTCCTGAGGCGTCGGACGGTTTGCCAGAATTTCTTCGAGGCCGACCGATAGTCTCCTGAACTCCTCCCAGACCCGAGTTTTTGCCTCCACAACCACTCGTGCTGCAGTTCGCCTGGCCTGCCGGTTCCTGTCAGCTGCTTCTGGAGTCCCATGAGCCAACAAGGCTCGATAGGACTCCTTCTTCAGCTGGACGGCAGCCCTTACTTCCTGTCTCCACCACCGGGTTCGGGGGTTGCCACCAAGGCCGCACCGGAGACCTTACGACCACAGCTCCGGGCAGCTGCTTCGACAATGGAGGTAGAGAACATGGAGAACACGATCCACTGGGACTCCATGTCCCCAGCCTCCCTCGGGACATGAGAGAAGCTCTCCCGGAGGTGGGAGTTGAAAACCCTGCTGACAGAGGGTTCCACCAGACGGTCCCAGCAGACCCTCACAATAGGTCTGGGTCTTCCAAGTCTGTCCGGTTCCTCCTCCACCAGCGAATCCAACTCACTACCAGGTGGAGATCGGACCACAGCTCTGCTCCTCTCTTCACCCGAGTGTCCAAGACACGAGGTCAGAGGTCAGATGACACAACAACAAGGTTGCTCATCGGCCTCCGGCCTCGGGTGTCCTGGTCCTAAGACTCGAATCATCAGGAGACCGTTGACCTGTGTTCAGTCACTCTCTGACCCTGAGCTTCACAGCGGCGGGTCTCTTTAGCAGTGCCGGCTCACCGTCGGTGTCCTCCAGCGCCTGGATCATGTCGGGGTCGAGCGCCGTGCTGACCAGCATCTCCACGTAGCTCCTGAACATCTCCCTCATGGCCCGGCTGTTGAGTCCGGCTCGCATTGGCCCTGAAACAGATGAGCGGCAGACTGAGCGCCTGCGCCGCCAGAACCCGCCGGCACCACACACACACACACACACACACACACACACACACACACACACACACTGACAACACACCTTCATCGTCACTGGGCGGCGAGGAGGACGAGGACGAGGAGGACGAGGAGGAGGACGAGGTGGGCACCTCCTTCAGCCACTTCTTCCTCTTCTTGGGGGGAGGCTCCGTCTTGTCCTTGGAGGTTTTGCCCCTGGACGGACACTCCGTCCTCTTCTCTCCTCCTCTCTTCTCCTCCTTCAGCCTGGAGATCTCCACAGCATCCTCTCTTCTCCCCTGCTCCCTCTGCTTCTCTTTCTCCCTCTCTCTTCTCTCCTTCTCCTTCTGCTCCCTCTCTTTCTCCTTCCTCTCCCTCTGCCTCTCTCGCTGCTCCCGCTCCTGTTTCTCCTTTTCCCTCTTTTCTCTCCTCTCTCTCTCCTGTCTCTCTCTTTCACTCTGCTCCCTCTCTTTCTGCTCCCTCTGCTCCTTTTCTTTCTGCTCCCTCTCTTTTTGCTCTTTCTCTTTCTGCTCCCTCTCTTTTTGTTCTTTCTCTTTCAGCTCCCTCTCCTGTCTCTCCCTTTCTTTCCATTCTCTCATCTGTCTCTCCCTTTCCTTCCACTCTCTCTCCTGTTTCTCTCTTTCTTTCCGCTCTCTCTCTTGTTTCTCCTTCTCTCTTTGCTCCCTGCTCCTCCTCTCCCTCTCCTCTCTCTCCTGCTCCCGTCTCTCCTTCTCTTTCAGCTCTCGTTCTCTCCTCTCCTTCTCCTTCTGCTCCTTCTCCCTTTTCTCATGCTCGCTCTCTCTCTCCCTCTCCCTCTCCATTTCCTTCTCCTTCTCTCGTTTCTCCCTCTCTGCCCTCTCTCGCTCCCTCTGCTCCCTCTCCGTCTGCTCTCTCTCCTTCAGCTCCCTCTCTTTCTGCCTGTCCTTGTCCTGACTCTGGCTGTGCAGGGCCGGCAGAGGCTTGGCCAGAGACTGACGCCTGTCGATCGTCACATGAACACACGTTTCACTCGCCGTGACAACCACAACGACTTTCCCGCGGGACTCGAACCGGCGGCCGTACCTGAGAGTGAGGCCGGCTCTGTGCCAGGGCTTTCTGGAGCAGACCCTCACGTAGTCCTTTTTGTTGACGTTCTCCAGGAACTTGACGTATAAGCGCTGGTACCGCATTTTGGCATCGCCAAAGTAACCCAGATACTGAAGAGGAGACGAGGAGGAGAGGAATCACTGTTTCCATGTAAAACATGGATCTGCTGGTGAAGTGGTGTGATGTGATGCGTTTTCAACTGAAAAGCTGAAATAGGGCCTTGAAGCTCTCTGCCAGTCCGTCTGGATTTCAGATCGACTTTAAATAAATAGTGATATAAAGTGAAATATAACCTGTGGCAGTATTCTAATGCCAGTGAGGTTTATTTTGAAGTTTTGGCGTCGTGTTTGCAGAGACCATGAATGAGGAGCTGCGTCTCCCTGGTTCCAGCAGACAGCGTCGCCGCGGTGAAGACACTCACGTTACTGGTGGCGCAGAACTGCCTCTGGCCGTCCTTGATCTCGGGGCTGAACTTCTGGAGCAGGGCCTTCTGCACCCTCCAGATGGGCGGCGGCTCGCGGCCCGTCTGCAGCGCCATCTGGACAGGAAGCAGACAGACTGTAACGTCCGCGGTGACCGGCTCGCTCCGAATCACCCGGCGCCGGCGAGGGGTGGGGGGGCGCTCACCTTCAGCGTCCCGATGTCCTCCGTCCGGACCACGAACTCGTCCCGCTCCCGGAAGATGCCCTCGCCTCCGCTCTCGCTGTCCTCCTCCTCGCTCTCCCCGGCGATGGCGGCGTCCGCCTGCTTCTTGGCCAGGTGGAGCGAGGTCAGGCGCTGCGACGCCGGCGCCTCCTCCGGGGTCGGAGGCGACGGCGGCTGGGAGGACGAGGACGAGGGCGAGGACGAGGACGGCGAGGATGGGGAAGGCTGTCCGGCTTCGGGCTCCTGGTCCTGGTCCGAGGACGAAGGAGGCGGCGTGGTGGACGGAGGGGGGATGGACTGGGCCAGGGGCGAGGAGGGGATGGCGGGGGGAGAGGTGGAGGGAGGGGGGGAGGTGCCCGCCGTGGGCGCCTTCTGATAGGAGGACTGCTGCTGCTCCGGAGGACACACGGGACTGGGCTCGTCCCCCTCCTGCTGGACGGGCGGGGGGGAGGAGGGAGGGAGGGGCGAGGGGGAGGAGTAGGTGGGAGGCGAGGGGGAGATGGACGGCGACGGAGACGGAGGCGCAGGAGCCAGCACGGGTCCTGACGGAGAATCTGAAAAAAAGGGAAGTGAGACGGTCCCGTTAGAAAGACGCTTCCTGTCTGTCTTCCAGTCTGAACGGCGCTCCGTCCCTCCAGCGGGTCTGAACCGAGGGCGGCTCAGCGACTCAGGTTGACTCAGCAGCTGGTCGGACAACCTTCATCCCCACAGAGGAAACGGCTGCAACGCACACACACTGCTCTTAATCTGTGTTTCACACTTCAGTGGGCACAACACAGGACCCCGCGCTCAAGGTCATCAGGTCACGACCCCGCAGGACCGAGTGATGAAACCAGAAATTCATAGGAAGCGAATTGGCCTATTTAGTGAATAAATGAGACAGATGCAGTGTGAAACTCTGCTGACTAACATGTACTTGACAGCTGTGAAGCCGAAGTTCATTTCAAAAGGACTCTCAGAACAAAGTCTTCCACTTTAAGCATCGAAGAGCCCAGCAAATAGAAAACAGTGTGTTTCTGCAGCGTTATCTCATCTGTCAGGGATAACGTTTACGAGTACCTTCAGCTGTACCACAGGTTTGTTAATCTCTTTTATTCTAATCGGACTCGCCTGACACAAGCTCCCTCCAGTGAAGGAAAATCACATTGCAGAATATATAATATTAAAAATAGTACAACTTAGCATGAAGATAATAAATCGTTCCATTTGCGTTTCAGATGTCTCCTCTATATTTGGTAAAATAATCGTTCCTTCTTCATGTTCTTACTGTATTTCTGGGTGATAAAGAGGAGCTGCAGCTTGATACGATGAGTTCAACTGTCGGTTATAAAGCTGCTGCAAAAAGGATCAATAAATAATATTCATGTTAGGAGGAAACATGTCTGCTGTCAGCCGTCAACAGATAACCAGTCTGCATGTTGAGGTTGGTCTCATGTTCAGGTCAGCATGTTCAGGTGGGCAATGCTCGACAACGTTCCAAAATTACATAAGTTTGTAAAAACAATATGTGCAGCCATGTTCAAACGTGTGTGTGTGTGTGTGTGTGTGTGTGTGTGTGTGTGTGTGTGTGTGTGTGTGTGATTACCTTCAGCTTCTGGAACTTGAACATTCGGTATTTGAGGCATTTTTTCCTCCTCCTCCTCCTCCTCCTCTTCCTCCACCTGCTCCTCTGGCTCCTCCTCCTCCTCCACCTGGCCCTCTGGCTCCTCCTCCTCCTCCTCTGGCTCCTCCTCCTCCTGGTCTGGCTCCTCCTCCTCTGGCTCCTGCAGGACTCCCTGCGGTACAGTTTCTGTGTCTGGCTCTGTTTCTCTGGTGTTTGCAGTCTCTGCCGCTCTCTCCTCCTCCTCCTCCTCCTGCTCCTGCTCCTCCTCTTCCTCCTCCTGCTCCTCCTCTTCCTCCTCCTGCTCCTGCTCCTCCTCCTCCTCCTCTGCTCGCTCCGATGCCTCCTCCTCTGGTTTTCCTGTGTTGGACGGCGGGGAGGCCGGCTCTCGTTTCTCCTCCTGCTCGTCCTGCTCAGTGAAGGTGAGCGCCTCCTCTTTGCGCTCCTCCATGCTGGGGATGAGAGGAGGCATGGCGGGCAGAGGGGGGCTGAGCGACGGCTCCTGTGGGGTGGGGGGGGAGAGGGCGGGCTGGGCCTTGACCATGGCGGAGGCCATGGCGGCGGCCAGCGAATGCGGCGTGTCGTAGAGGGCGGAGATGGCGGAGGAGATGCTCTTCTGCAGGTCCTGGTTCTTGCTGACCGAGTCCTCCTCGTCAGAGGAGAAGGAGGGCAGCGTCTCCAGGTTCCTCTTCAGCTCCTCGTCCAGAGGCTTGCAGGGACTGGAGCAGCTGCTGAGGGCCAGCTCCGCCCCCTCGTCCTGCTGGGGGGGCGTGGACGGCAGGGGAGGGGCAGGCGGGGACAGAGGCCTGATGCCCCCTTTCAGAGAGGAGCAGGGGTTCAGGGCTTCCTCCTCCACGCCGTCGGGTCCGGATTCAAGGTCTGGCTGCTTCTTGCCCGTCTTCAGGAAATCCAGAAAGGAAGCCATGAAGCCGGGTTTGAAGTCGAAGGTCTTCTCATCAGTCTGGAAAAGAAGCAGAACTCCATCAATCAAGGTGAAAACTGGTGGCCGGTTCACACCCAGTCCACGTTCTCTATGGCACGGTGGGTGATGGAGTCCCTTTATTATCCTTCAGATCAGTTATCTTAGAAATAATCAAAAACACCAAGAATGTAGAAAATGTTTCATTCAACATTCAAAAGCTCAAATTAAAATCAAAAAACTTGATTTAAGAGTCTATCAAAAGAAAGTCATTTAAACACTGGGTTACTGTTAGGGGTATGGTTCGGGGTAGGGTTATGGGGTATGGGGTAGGGCTAGGTTAATCCGATAAACATGGCTGTAAAGGGTTAATAAAGCTGAGCCCATTTTCAGCTTCATGTTTGGCTCCAGGTTTCACTTCAGACCCGGCAGGAGTTCAGCGATGTCCTGGTCCAGATGTTAGAGAAGATCCCTCAGCATCCCGCCCATCGCTTCACCAGGACCACGTCCGAAGGGTTCAGTGACACGCACACGAGACGGCGGAGGACATTCAGAGTACAGAGCAACAGCCCAGCTTCTGACCAATGAAAATTCAGCAAAACATGTCCAATGGGCTGGTCATGTGGTTTCATTCACCATGAGGGGATCCAGATCTTATAGCCACACCAAGGAATATCATTTAGGGGGGACAGGATGAAAGGAGTCTGCAGAGAAACCGTTAATGTCTCTATTGAAACACTTGAGCTCTGCAAGAACTCAAGAAGACGTCGGATGGAACAGTGAGTAAAATCAAAGGACTCAAAGAATCTGCGAGGAGTGTGACCACTGCTGCCGCACACACACCAGGAGCAATGCTGCCGATCAGACAGCAGGTGGCAGCACGGCTCCTGCTGAAAAATGCAGTAACTGTGGCAACAGCTGCCCTGGTAACAGGCATCTCTCTCCTCTCTCTTTTGTCAGTCAGAACGAGCTGGCTGTCAGTCAACTATAACCTCCTTCTCTCCCAACCTCCAGTCACACAAACAGGAGCTCACGTTAACGGCGCTGTCTCGTGGCTGCGGTGCAGCTCGCAGCCGGCGGATCGTCAATTCCTCGTTTGACTGTAACGAACAGCCGAGCGGACTCGACGCCGGCCTCTCGCTCAGGTGCTGGCCATGTGCCTGTGGGCACCTGAGCGGTGAGCGAGGCAGAGAATGTCCTCTCTGTAGCACAGGCTTCACTTTGAATAGATGAGCTATGAATTATATATGAAGCTTCTGGCTTTGCTCATTTTTGCAGAGGGTGTAAAGCAACTTACCGAATTGGCGAGTTTCTGCATAGCAGCCCAGGATTCGGGGTTCAGTGGATCCTCCATTTCTTTCTTCCATTCATCCACCATCATCTGCGTTCACACCAGACAAAACCGCATTTTAAAGCTCGTTGATAAGGGATGCAGCATTCCCAGGGATTCTTTTTTCTTTTTACTGCACTGTTGTATAAAAGGGACACAAAAGACTAAATGTATGTGCTTTGCTGTTTTGATCATTCCTGTGACCTGTTTTTGTGTTCTCTCCTGCATGGGGCTGGGCGGGGGGGTTCAGCCTCATATGTATGAGGAGTACAATGCCTGAACTGGCTGGACTGGACCGGGGAATTTTACGAAGCAGTAAATGATGGACACATGGTGACACTGTAGTGCAGCTCCCACATGTTGGCACTGCATCCTGCAGCCTGGCTCGACACACAAACGCTCAGTTTGCAGAAGAAAGCCTGCAGCTCCCACCCAGCGAGCTGGGATCACGGAGGACACCCGCTCAGACGATGTCTGATCAGACCGTACATTTGTTTGACTTTATTTAGAAAGGTGTCCCTTCACGCTCTAAATATTGACTGCAGATACTGTACGTCTCACTGTTGCTGAGGCAACAAGCTTTCTTTTCACTCCAACATGAAATTCAAAGTTGAGTCTGTCATGCACAGGTCCTCTGCATCGCTTCCTCGCTGCAGCTCCTTCTGCCCACACGCCCGACATCAGACAGCCACATGCAATGAGTCTCAAACAGCAGAAGAATCGAAGCGTTTCTGCTCTTTAACTAGTCCTCAGTGGCACTTCACCATAACGATGAGAAACTGCAGTTTGATCATGTATTTGAACGCACCCTGATAGACTGAAGTGACCAAGTCTGAAGTCTGATAATCCAAACAACAGCGATCACCTCTTTATCGTGGCTCGTGTCAGTATATACAGGATGCATGAGGCAACAAGTGAACATCTTGTTCCCAGAGTTGATGCAGCTGGAGTGAGTTTATCAGAGCAGGCTGGACTGAGTCAGAGCTGCGGCTGTCCTCTGGGCAGTCTGGTGGCAGGATCGCGGACGTGTGGAAACCGACGGCTCCGTTCCATCAAACCAGCTAAAGGAGCTCAAACTGCCGCACAAGTTCATGATGATTTGGATATAAAATACACCGTTTGTGGTTCAATGCAACGTTTACAACATCAGGCAGGTCGCAGATGACTGAAAAAAATCTAGTGATAAATCTAAACTATGCACACACGAGTGAATTTAGATTTTTGTTGTTGTTGTTGTAGCTATTCTTCAAGTAGATAAACCTTCAGAAGGCATGATTATTTCACATTTTATTGGTGCTGCATTTCCAAGGAACAAAACTGAAATTTTCTTGCCTCCGTATGTAAAGTGGGAAGTGATCTGGCTTAAATGTCTTGAGCCCCAAGTCATAATTTTCAATAATGAACTTTAATTAATAGGATTGCTCAGACCATTGTACTTTGGCCCCAGATTATCGCTCAGACAGGGATTCATGCTTCTCCGCTTTATTTATTCACGCCTGCGACGATGCCACTCCTCCACAAGCTGTCATGTATAATTTGACGGGGGAGACGCGAAAACTTTCAGCTTTGGTCACACGTCACACAGTGCCAGGCCGCTCACATTTGCATGTCAAAATCTTCCCTGGATCCACATAATCTTTCTCCCCGCGCTTCCCTACCTTTCAGCAGTCACAAAGAAGAGAGGCGGATGAAGGAGCTTTACCAGCGCCGCTAACGAGCAGACGCTAGCCGAACGCTCAGCGGAAACTGACAGGAGAGGCTAACTAGCCCGTCCGTTAAATCCGCCAAACATGTGGCCCGTGGGCCAAACAAATGGCACAAGAGGGTCCAAACTTGCAAGGACGACTTCACAATGTTTAGAAATCAGTAACTAAGCAGCAACTCACGAAAATGCTAATGGGCCAGACATCTGGGATATAGTGAAGCTAACCGCTAATAAACAGCATTAGCGGAAAAGTCATTTGATGGGAGCGGCTGTGGGAAAATTCAGTAAATCACACTTTCACCATGCCACTATTAGCAAGTCATTATGATCATTTGACCTGTTGGGCCCCTCTGTGTGTGACCTCTGACCTGAGATGAGTTTGCCTCGTGCGTGGTTTACCTCTCCGGCTCTGTGCTGATGCTTCATCATGTCCTCCTGCGTCTGGGTCAGGTCGTTCCTGCTGATGTCCATGGGGGCGCTGGGTCCAGGACTCAGGCCCAGGGAAGGGGCCGAGCCCACCGACCCGTCGGACAGGACAGGCTCGCTGCTGGACAGAGAGTCCGTCCTCAGCAGGGACTCTGAAGACGGCATGGTGGGAATGGGCAGCTTGATCTAATACAGGGACGAATTCACAAGATTTAGAAGGTTATTTGAACAGATGATTATCAACCATACTTTTATTAGTGTCCTTCACCTATTCTCTGCTGCTTGTGACATTTAAATTCTCCATAATTAGTTGGACGCTCCATTATTTTATACGTTTACTGACAATGATCACTGCCAATGTTCAGAAAGACATGGCGAAGATAAAATCTTTAATTAGCTTGCAGGCTAACTGATGCTTAAGTAGCCCTCACAACAAAATAATTCATGTCAACCATGTTAGTTTAGACAATCTATGGAATTCAAATATAGTTATTATCATCATTTTGCTGGAAATGCCATTATGAGTTTGACTTAGAAATTGAATGGTAATGATTGCTGTCATACAATTTTCAGAATTAAAACAAGGTAACATCAGGAAGATATGAAGAATTCCCAAAGTGTAATCTGTATTTTGTTATTTTAGAAAAAACTACTAAAGTATCTTCACTGACTGTTCATGTTAGTGTTTTTGTTATTTGAATGTGCTTTTTGTTTTGCAGTTCACCTAAATGTTTTACTACAGTTAGTGTGAATAAGTACCTCTTGCACAAGTCTCTCTTTGCTTTACCTTGATCGGTCTGATGGGTTCCTGCTGGGGTTCCTGGGATGTGAGCTGCGGCGGCTGACTGTGAAGATGTTGATGATGCATCTGGTGGTGTGAGCAGGACACCTGCTGCTGCTGCTGAAGGTGTGGATGATGGTGCTGCTGCTGCTGATGTGCCGCTTGGTGGAGTTCGGCCTGCTGGCTGTGATGTTGCTGCGGGAGCTGCTGGAGATGCGGCTGCTGGCTGAAGTGTTGGGGCCGGTGCTGCTGAGGAGGATGATACGGGAGGCTTTGTGCTTTGTTCAGGTCTCGGTGCGTTTCCACCAGGACTTCTTCCCTCCTGCCTCGCCCTCGACCACGCCCACGGCCCCTCCTACTTTCTCCTGCCGCTGGTCCCATCAGCCCCCTGCAGTACGGAGGCTCTGGAAGAGGGCGTATTCGCGGTCTGCCTCGTGGGCGAGGAGGACCTTCACGTTTTGGTTTGGTAGGTTTTCTGCCTCGTTTTTTGGGGCCTTCGTGGGGAATAAGTTGTGGTGGGTGTCCGAGTGATGAGTAGCTGGAAGGGTGGCAAAAGTCTAAGTCACCCATCAGCGGACTGAGTCCACCTACCCCTGACGCCCCAGCAGCCTTCCTACAGCTGGACACCAAATCAGGCAACAAGTCAGGAAGGCGTCGACTGTTGAGGCGAATGTCAGCTGGAGCATCGGCTTTGTCCTCATCGTCCTCAAACTCATATTCCTGCGCATAGTTTTTCTTCGTCTGAGGTTGTGGTTCACGCCGCTGTTTAAGCAAGTGAAAGGAGCTGGTCTTCAGCAGCTTTTTGGGACGAGACGAACAGAAGATAGGCGAGGTCAGTCCAGCAGCGTTGGAATTTCCACCTACTCCCACACCTGCCATCATCTTGTTGACTGAGCCGTCCCCTTGAGTCGCTGAACTCAGTCCCATGGTGGAGGTTTGGGACTGAATGAGGCCAAGCTGATCAGTGTTCACAGTGGAGGGAAGCTCATGAGTCTTCAAAGAGTCGAGGTTTAGGTGGAGATTTCCGTTTCCTGTTCCTGGAAGGCTGTGGCAGTACTGCCCATATCCTTGATCAGTGTGATGACCAACCATATCGTAGCCTTCTCCAGCACCTCCTGTCTTCAGGGCCTCCATGCCCTCCTGTGTCCCATGACTCTGGCTGAGACTCTCTTGAGCAGTGTGTCCTGCCCCAGAATCTGCAGAACAGCTTGTCTTGTAGTCAGCTGAACAAAACATGTCGTCCATTTCAGGAAAGAACGAGCGGTCCTCATCGTGCAAGAGAGAGTCAGGAAAGCAGATGGAGGTTAGTGGCGCAAACCGCTGCTGGACTTGACTTTGTCCAACTTTGTCTGTCTGGCTCACGGAGTCAAACTGGTGCTGTTTAAGCTGATCCAACTGGGAATGCGACAGTTGCCTTTCAGGCTCTCTTGGCTGCGGTTGCTGCTGTTGTTGGGATGTCCCCATACTTGCGGCCATCCGGTGGGAGTGTGGATGACCTAAGTGAATGTGTGACAGCTGATGATGACCGTGTGCTTGTTGTTGGTGGAGCCCGTGGGGGTGGGGGTGGGCTTGGGGCTGGTTGAGGTGGTGTAGATGAGAGGGAGTGGATAAGCCTAAATCTGGTTCTGTGAGGAAATCATGGAGGTCTGAGGCTGTTTGTTGGGGATGGTGGTGAGGTGTGAGTCTGTGTTGCTGTCTATGCCTGTCTCCACCACCTCCCTCCCCTCCTGTCACCCCAACTCCAGGAATGTCCATGGTGCCTCCATTGTCTCGACTGCTGGTTCGAGAAAGAGACTGATCTATCATGTCAAGAGGAGACATGGAGTTCTGACTGGCTCGGCTTTGATCTCTTGGCTGACTTGAAAGGCCGTAGTGGGAATCCATACCCTGAGTCTGGAGCTGGAGCTGCAACTGTGAGGACTGGCTCTGTGGGTGAGATTCCACACCAGCAGGCCCTGCTCCTCCCGTTGAACCCATTATGGCCTGCTGACTCAATGGATGTGGCTGTTGTTGTTGTTGTTGTTGCTGTTGTTGCTGCTGCTGTTGCTGTTGCTGTTGCTGTTGCTGTTGTTGTTGCTGTTGCTGTTGCTGCTGCTGTGAAGGGGCTTGCTGAGGGTCCATCTTGGTGCGGGTCGTATGAGATAGGACAGATTGCAGCATGTGGGTTTGCTGGGGAGGGTCTGGTGAAGTATTGATCATAGAGAGAGGAACCTGACTTTGTCGAGCCTGCTGCACATCTGGTGTGTTACACAAATAGTCATTTGCATCTGAAGGTTTCTTCAGATCCATGTGAGAGTGGTTGTGCGAGTGTGAATTGGGATGACTATGCTGAGAGTGCTGGGAGTGCTGTGTATGTTGAATGTGCCTGGAGTGCTGGGAATGTGGCTGAGAGTGTGTGGATACATGTGTGATGTGATGGGAATGTTGAGAGTGTGCATGCTGTGTGTAAGGGTCTCCTCGTCCATAATGCACCACAGAACCCAGGGACTCATGTTGTTGTTGGTGCGAGTGTGTCGTATGGGAGTGAGAAAGGGAATCCGTAATGCCTCTCACTCCTGAAGCTGGAGACTTTGATATGATCAACTCAGACTTGATCTGTTGTTTCTTCTGTGTTATCTCTAACTGTCTGTTTAAGCCATTGGACGTGTCACTCACTGATGCTCCAGGACCAGAACTGCTGGTGGTGTTACTGGTACGGATGACACTTTGAAGATGGTAGCGCTCATCTGAGATTTTGTTCATGTCATAAGCCACACCCTTGCCTTCCCCGTCCCTGGATTGAGAGAGTGACTGGGGCAGTGGCTGAGGATGTGAGTGGTGCTGGGTACCGTGTGGATTCGAGCTCTGGTCATGTAGTAAATGGTGGATGAGGAAGTCATCATCTTCATCCTCATCCTCATCCTGGGATCGCTCAACCCCAAGCATATTTGCCTCTGTTTTTGGCTTGGGTGGCGTTAGACGAAAGGACTGATTCTGAGTTTGTGGTGCATCGGGAAAACCTTGTGGTGAGGATATAAAAGGAGGAGATAGGATGGGGGGCAAATATTTTGTGGCCCCTGACCCTCCAGGGGATTGTGTCGGACGAGCAGCAGCAGGAGAATGCAATCCAGGGCGACTGATAGCAGAATTGACTGAGGGTGATGTATTCGACTCAGGCAGGTGGTAAGAACTGCTACCTCCATTGCCGATACCTGCAGCCCCACTACCTGATCCTACAGATCCAACTCCACTGCCGAGTGCAGGGGCTCCTGATATGGCTGCACTCCCTGTTGATCCACCTCCATACCCTAAGGAAGGACTGCTTGCTCTTCTAAGAGAAGCTGAGCCAAAACTGGAGTCCTCAAAGACTATATCTGCAGAGAAAGAACGTCCTCCCGAAGCAATACCGGCAAAAGCTTTTACCCCAGTACTTCCTGCTGTGGAGCTCAAATCCTGGGAATGAGGCGAACTGAAGCCACCATATGGCTGAGAAATGTGCGCTGATGGAGGCTGATTGGGAGAGTAGGACTGGGTGTGCTGTTGCGGAGGGGTATGGTCTGGAACGACTGGTGTAGATTTGGCAACAGGTTGGGAACCGTAGGTGGATAAGCACTGTTTGGCTATTGGCTGCTGAACAAGTGTTGATGACACTACTGGCAAAGGAGGTCCTGGTGGAGCAGACTGCGGTGGTGGCTGTTGGCGAGAGGGAGCAGACAAGGAGCTGGTGCTGGTCTTTGAGCTGGATGATGAGGAAGAGGAGGTGGAGGAGGCTGATGGTGGTGTAAGTGGGGTACGGGAAGAGGATGATGCAGAGCCCGAAGAGCCATACCCACTAGTTGAGCTAGAACTCTTGGCTCCCTTACTGGCCGATGAAGAGGAAGCAGCTGATGAGCTGGAGGATGAGGGTGTGTAGGGAGTCTGGATAATAGGCTGATATGTCTGAGTTTCCATTCTCGGCGAGGGTTTGGGATCAGATGAGGGGCTGTCTTCCCCAAGAGGACTGCAGGACATTCCAGCATGCCGATGGTGGCTGACGATCTGCTGGTACCCGGAGGAGCCGCCACAACTGGAATATTGCTGTAAGGCTGTGGGCTGGGCTGGGGACGAACGTTGGTAATGCTTGATCACACTGTCCTGCCGGGAAACTGCCCTCTCTGGAGGAGGCTGTGGGGGTGCTGCAGATGCCAGGGCTGATGTGGAAGAGAACATGGAGGCGTTATATAGTTGAGAGGACTGATTGTGGAGCTGTGAGGACAACAGGTTAAACTGAGGAGGGGGGAGGTGGCAACTGGAGGATGTGGAAGGGGCTTGGGATTGTGGAGGGGCTGAAGGCTCCTGAGAGCCTCGGTAGGTGGCGCTCTGGGAAGACAGCAGGCGATCAAAGCCGAGGCTGGACTGGGAGGGTGTTTTGATGTGCAGCAAGGAATCATGGGGGGATATTAAGCCATTGGACGTTGGGCTGTAGGTGGGTGCATCTTGCAGGGACAGGGATGGGGTGAAAGACCGTCCAGAAAAGGAGCTAGGATGCTGGTATGCAGAGAGGGCTGAGGAGGAGGGGAAGGAGCTGGCACCAGGCAGCGCTCCTGTAATAAAGAGCTCCGCTGGGGCCGGTGTATGCATTGCTGCAGGACACATTACACAGACAGTGTTGGTAAATCCCAGATAAATACTTCATACTTTGTTTTCCGTTAATCCAAACAAGCTGACACTTACCAGTCTGCCAAGAGGGAGTACGAAACTGAGAAAGAAGGGAGGATGCAGAGGGTGTGGGCTGTGGTCCCCGGGACTCCAGAGCCGAAATCAGGTTCATTACTGAGGGGTCAGGACCGGAGGGGCTGGCATGGTGGAGGCTGGCATCAAACAACCCTGAAAGGCCTAGCAACAAACCACAAATGAAATCACACACTTAATCATCAAATCAAGCTTTCAGGAAAACTTTTAATCCCTTGTTGTAATCTCTTTTGATTGTACTATATTTGTAGTGCAGTGCATTTAATGCCTTGTCACATCATCCAGGAAATAATATTGATTTTCTCTGGCAAGCCATTGTGATCTAAAGCACAGTGTTTGATTTCTTTTTTTTTTTCTGTCCGGGAGGAGCAACTATATGTTCATTCTTTATTCTTCACTCATTTTCTGTTTTATGTCTTTTAAGTCGAAGTCAAATATGCCCCTAATCCTGTTTTCCATCTGATTAATATTCAGGTTCGTTGTCTGTGGCAGGTTTGTCTTTTTCCCTGAAGCTCTCCCACTGCAGTGAATCAAAAAAAAGGATTTGATTAGATTTGATTAGACTCTCTGAAGACAGTTACCACTGTACCAGACAACTGGTACCAGACAAGTCATTTGAATAAACTGGCTGCAGTTCTGAAATTCAACATGGTTGCATGAAAAATCACTGCACAACAGTGAACCACACAGTCTGTGGTTATGTCAAAGCAGCAGCTTATAACACCATCCATCAGTGGATGAACAGACGGCACAGCGTTGTCCTCCTTACCGAGGGTGCGTCCAGCTGCGCCCCAGGCTCCACCCTGTCTCGTGCTTCCTGGGTGGTGGTTGGTTGCATAGCCTTGGAGGGGGTGAGAGGCGCCATAGGCTTGCCGGTGGAGCAGTTCGGAGTCCGGATGGGACGACCTGGAGCTCCCATACATGAGGCTAGGAAGCATATGGTTTAACATTAATACCAACAGCAGCACTTCATCAAGCATGTCAGACCTGTGGCCAGCGAAACCTTCTCAAATCCTGGAGCAGATTGGATATTCGCATGCAGGTGTGTAAGACTTGCAACTTGCAAATATCAACAAAAATCTGAGTCATGGTTAGAACTGGAGGTGAACAGTAGGAACACGTTTACTCAACGTGGAACACCCTGTTAGTACGTCCTAGATTCACTCACTCAGCCACCCATCCTTTATCTCTGCTTGTTCCAAATGACTGCAGCCGCTGGAGTCTGTCCCAGCCAGCACTGAGGCGATGGAGTCTTCCCAGGTCACCAGCCTCAAAGCTGCTCTACTGCTCGGAGCTCTTCCACCGAGACAAACACTTTTTCACAAGAATATTTTCATCAGCAATAATTGTCTTCATTGTTTGAACACATGTTTCTATATTGAATATTTAAAACTGAATATTTTTATGAACCTCAACACCAGAGAAAACCCAGATTCACACATGGGCTAGCAGTGACCAGTACTTTTAGAACTTTTGATACTAAGAATGATTAATTATGATCACAGTAACATTTGGTACTTATTCATCTTAGCTCTCTTCTTGTACATCCTATTTGATTGTCAAACTGACCTGAGAGTATAAAAACTGATGTTTGCAGTCACATGAAGCTCCAATAAGAGTTAAAGACTCTGAACCAGATTTCATCTTTTCGAGTAATAACATCTCAAAGTGGGAAAGGACGAGTTCCAGATTTAATTGAGGCTTTCAATGATCAATATTGCTAAATATACATAATAAATCCCCCATGAACAGAAACAAAATCATAACTGCTGCTGGTGTTGAGGACAAACCTGAACTACATTTGGATCACAAACAGGAAGAATCAGGAGAGGCCATCAAGTGCAAGGATAAAAAAAACAACAACATAGCCATATGTGGCTCTATAGCGCATACCTAGTGGCTCCCTGAAGGTTTCCTTTGCTAAAAATGTCTTAAAACTGAAAAAAGGCTGCATGTTCTTTTGTTTAATCTTATTCTAAATGGCTTAAAGGGATAAATGGACAAAAATAAAATAGCGAAATTAATATGAAAATGAGAAACATCTAAAAAAAATGGTCAACAGCAACACCATCTGAATTAGCTAACACAGCTGAAACAGGTGAACAAGCAACAAAGATTTAAAAGGGGGAAAACAAGCAAATCCGCAAAACATCTAAAACAGCTGAATCCACTGGAAAAAAAGGAAAAAAACAAAACATTTACAGTCAAACATGTAATCAAATATCCTGTCAGTCGCTGAAACATCATATATGCAAACTGAGCGACAGGTTTTTACAAAAACAACTACATGTGAACGTGCTCTCTAACCTCATCTTGAAGATGTTCTGTGGCTCCTCGTCTCCCTTTACACTGCTACTACTGTGACGTTGGTGTAAAACCACTTTGGGTTGACTGGTGAATCTAAATTGCTTGTGTGTGCATGTGTGCGAGTGTATTGGTGAAATTTTGGTGACATTTTGAATGAAGTTTATAAAGTACAATGAATGAAACTGAGTACAGTTGAAAATCATAATGATGCTGAAAATACAACAGAACAGAATAAATTGTCATCGTCTTAGAAATGGCACAATTCAGTAAAATGACAGTATATTCTTGAGATTTGTCCAGCTGACAGTCTGAAAACACCTGGACAGGTGAGCAGCTCAGCACAGGGTCAACACACACACACACACCCTCCTCTGTTGAGGCCGGAGTGCGAACCACTGCTCCAGTGAGGACGTCGTGTCTTTGTTGCCACTGTTGTCAGATATTTACATTTCGTGTGAAGACCTCTCTTCAGCAAGACGTAGTCAACTTTAAACGAGTTTCAAACTCAAAGCGCCGACGTTGGCTGAAGCAGCACAGACTCAGGAGTGTTTCTCCGTGCGACAGATCACCCGCTGAGCGCCGGCCTCACGCTGTGCTGGGAGTGTCGCTCTGTGCAGCCATGCACTCCACAGTTTACCCTGCACAGGCGGCTGGTGATTCCACAAGCTGTCGCTGGCTGGAGACGCCGTGCACGTGCCAAGTCAAGTCAGAGGAGTGTGTGAGAAAAGAGAGGAGGCAGAGCATCCAGCCAATCAGTGACCAGGACCCATCCATCTTCACCTGTGCAGGTAAAGTCTTCCCAGTCACACCTGAGGAGGTCTGAGTCTCCGTTCCTGTAGAATTTGTTGTAAACATCATGAAGTCTCTGACACATCCTTCCTGGCATCTGTGGTTCTGCTGCTGTGATGGTCTGGAGGAGATTCTCTTCTTCTTCTTAGAATCAGCTGAGCAGGTTGAAGCTCCACAGTCTACCTGAGGATGTCCATCCCTCCATGAGCGCAGTGACTTCCAGCAGGTCAATACAGCAGCTCTCAAAGAGCAAGCCTTCCCCTGAGCTCTCTGGACCCCAAAGACCTCCACAGTCCCAGACCTCCGTCCAGCAGAGCTCCTCTCGTGACGACATTCACATCAGGTTCAGACCATATCGTGTCCACATGGACCAAAACCTCTGAGGAGCGTTCACAGAACCTTCTTGACTCTATGACAGCAGGAGCTGAGGACGGGCTCCAGCCTGCTAACAGCAAGGTGTTCCTAACAACGTGTCTGCCAGCAGACTACAGGATAACTCTGAGGACTTCTGACATGAAACATGTAACAGTGCTCCTTCCACACAACCACACATGTCTGTGTGTGTGTGTGTGTGTGTGTGTGTGTGTGTGTGTGTGTGTGTGTGTGTGTGTGTGTGTGTGTGTGTGTGTTGCGTTGTAGAAGAGGTCATTTTAGGCAGAACGGAGCATGCTGGGAATACCGCAGGACTGAACGTGCTTTAAACTCTCTTTCCTGAGAACGAACACATTTTCACCGTGAGCTGCGCCGCTGCTGTTTGTTGTCCGGGTGTGTGACGGTGCGTGTCGGGAGCACGCGCGGCGCTCTGCCGGGGCACGGGAGCGCGCGCAGTCTGACGGGAGACTGATGTGGTTGTCAAGGCGACCGCTAACGTGGAGCTAACGGGAGCGTGCTAACGCTAGCATGCGTGGAGGCCGCGCGGCTCCGCTTTCACGCAAATAAAAAAAAAGCCACGCAACACGGATGTGTCTGCGGGAAGCGAGCAGAGCCCCGCACAGCCCGCCGCGACCCCCCCCCCCCCCCCCCCCCCTCCGATACCCGGGGGGAGCTGTGGATGCTCGCTCCCGCTCGAGGCGGCGTGCTGCGGGGCTAGCATGAGCTAGCGCTAGCCGCGGCGGACACGGGAGGGGGGGGGGGCGGCTGCTCGGCACGCCGTGTGCCGCTGTCACACACCGGGGGGAACCGGGGCAGCCTGGCCGGACCACAAGGCTCCGGTCCCGGCAGGAGCTGCACGCCGCGAGCCGCTGTCACACACCGGGGGTGTTCCCCGGGATGTTCCGCGGGAGGACGGTGGAGCCCGGCCGGGCTCCGGGGCTCCAGACGCGGCTGCGGCTACACGCCGCGAGCCGCTGTCACACACCGGGGATGTCGTGGAGCCTGGCCGGGCTCACAGGCTCCGGACGCGGTGGCTGCCGCCGCTGGCCCAGCCTCTGACGCTGGAGCTCAATTAGCGGAGGGTTAATTGACTGCTGCCAGTCATGTGACCTCCGCGCAGCGCGGTGTTTACTAATACCGCCGCGGAGCTGTAACAAGTTGATCCACATCTCAACACAATGACACAGATCCGGTCCCCGCGCGGCTCCAGCACAGCCCGTCAGTGTGTGTGTGTACGTGTGTATGTGCGTGTGTATTTGTATGTGTGTGTGTGTGTGGCCCTGCTCTCTCATTTCCACACCTTTTCCAGTGTGTGTTGTGGAATTTGAGCCTGCACGGTTCCGCTGCTCGCGTGCGTCCCTCCGCTTTGATCCACACTCTCCAATTAGTCCAGGAACGATCAGCCTGTGCGAGCTGTCAGAGTCCGGGGGAGACAAAGGTGCAGCCGGAGACAATGCGGTGCTGGGAGCCTCCTGCAGCCGGACTTTCTGCTGTTTTATCGGGGATCCTCACAGCGTGCTGCCCCCCTGCACCCCCACCCCCCTCTTTCTCCTCCGTCTCCTATCACTATTAACCTTCCATCGCATTCCATGCATTTTAGTTAGAGACAGCCCCCCTCCGCCCCTCCACCCCCTCCTCCTCCACCCCCTCCTCCCCGGTGACAATACGGCTGTACCTGAGCGGCGGAGCCCGGGCAGCGGCAGCCCCGCGCGGCGGCGCGTGCAGCGGGCTGAGCTGCAGAGCCTCGCAGCTTTGTTGGCGCCCCTGAAAACACCCTGTCCCCCCATGCTTTTTTTTTTTTTTTGGCCCCGCCGCCGCCGCTTACCTTGCTTTGGCTGATCTGTCGTAACTCCATCCCGTCCCAGCCCCCAGATCTCCGAAGCCTGCAGCGTGATAATTCCTCTCCATGAAAGAAAGGGCTGGATGAAGATGGACAGATAGTGAGGGGGAGGGGAGGGAGGAATGTCTTCTCTTCTCACCGCTCGATTCTGTTTATTTCTCTGGCTTGACGAGCCTGTAGACTGGGAGGAATGGGGAGGAGGGGGGTGGAGGGAGGGAGGGAGGTGGAGGGGGGAGTCACAGCAGCCAGGAGCACCTCCTCCTCCTCCTCCTCCTCCTCCTCCTCCTCCTCCTCCTCCTCTCCCCATATATTTCACTGTCTATTGTCTTGTGTGTTGGGCTGACGGGCCGCAGGACAGATGCTGTGGCGGCTGGAAGGAGCGGAGCGGCGGCTTCACATCCAGCTGCAGAGCCGCCGCTCACACACACTCACACACTCTCTCTGTCACACACACATATTTTCCCTCATTTTGTTCACAAGACGCCATTTTTAAGAGGAATGACTGGGCTGGCGTTCATCCTTTCCTTCCCTCCCTCTCCCTCTCTCCCTCACACACACACAGGCACACAGTGAGTTTGTCATGCAGTGTGTGTGTGTGTGTGTGTGTGTGAGCATGGAGGCAGACTATAGAAAATGAGTGTGCTGCAGGAGCCAGCTCTGTTTCTGAGGCAGACTGGAAGCAGTGTGAGGAGGAGTGATGTGCTGACATCCCCCTGAATCCAGAGGCTGACACCACCAGGACTCTGCCTCCACCAGGACTCTGCCTCCACCAGGACTCTGCCTCCACCAGGACTCTGCCTCCATCAGGACTCTGCCTCCATCAGGACTCTGCCTCCATCAGGACTCTGCTTCCACCCTCACACACTCACAGCTATCATATTCGCTTTTTAATGTTTATTTTCTGTCCAGGAGTGAACTGTTCCAGTTCAACACAGGAAGTCTGGATCAGCTGGACACTGAACGAACTGTACAAATGAAAGATCAAAAAACTACAGGACATGTCACTTATACACATATGCACATATACAATATGAATATATTTATTTATAATGATGCAGTTTGACAACAGACTGAAATCTGATGATAATACATCACTATATAAACAGCTCTTACTCACATTTTCAACTTATTACTCCACCAACATTGATACTTTTCTATATTTGTACCTTTGCATAGACAGAAAGACAGAGAGATCTGGAGGTGCTCTGAAGCTTCTCCTCCACACTGGAGGGATGGACGCGTTGGAGATCTGCTGGCATGATGTCCGACCCGGTCAGCCCGTCATTCGCCCCTCTGATCAGAGAGCAGCCACCCTGCTGACTGGCTCTCCTTCACCTTTCCATGGATTAGACGGTGTCTGTTCTCTGAAGCTTTACCGGCCTGGCTCGAGCAGGAGGAATCGCTGACAGTCAACCAGCTGTCAGTCTAAACCACTTCTCCTTGAGGAGACAGAGAACCGTCCTCCTAAATAGACAGAACATCCATGGCCCCCTGCCCAATATGGCGTCGGTCCCCTTTGTGTTTGTGTTTTCGTTGAGCTGTCTTATCATATGTTCATCATTTATCATGTTTTTCTCACTGTGGATCCACGTGAACCAGCTGGAGTCTGAATTCTCATCTCATCGTGTCCCTTTGAATGTTTTTGGAATCATCCTGGTGATTCTGCATCCACGACACGGTGGGGAACATCAAGCTACCTGTCAGAGCAGCATCCTCTGCCCACCTGCCTTCTTCCCATAATGCACCTGGTGATTGCTCACCAGTTAAGCAACACACTTGCACTCAGCCTTCCACATAATGACAAAACACATATGGTGCGTGCTCCTTACACACACACACACACACACACACACACTCAATATGTTCTCCTTACTTCTCTTTACAGTGCCGTGGACTTCCTGCACTTGTGCATGAGAGGAGGGTCGCGGAGCTTTGATGTCGTTTTCCTGAGGACAGCTGCCTGAGGGACAAGAGGCGGTGGGGGATTCAAGAGGACCAAGAGGAGAGCCTGAAAGATGAGGAAAGTGAAGATGACAATGGACCCAGCAGAAAATAAAAACCTGAGCTCTACAAACATTCAAATAATCAGAAATACAAGCTTATACAGGGTGCTACAGCTCCTTTCAGAACACACACGTACACACTTCATAATGTAATGCCACGTTGTCGAACAGGTCTCAGTTCCGGGGCCATGAACAGCCAGTCCCATCCTGAGAGGGGCCAGAGCGGCGAGACAGAACCATCGTCACCTGTAAATTCAAAGCTTCAAGTGGTCTTCATTGTGGAGTATATGTGACAAAAATGTTTCTAATTATTATAGAAAATGATACAATATCAACATAAAGCCAGATCTAATGAAACCTTCAGCTGCAAAATGCAGTGAAAATAATTTTTAAAAAAAGCCTCTCCGGTTGCTGTTGAATGCTGCCAGTTTTTCCGAACTCCCCTGACGGCGGGCTTTGGGGCTTGATAGCAGTCAGTCTTCATGTCAGCGTCATGATGCCTCAGCTCAGCTCTGTGTTGTGTTGTGTCTGCTGTGCTCAAGAAATTCATTTTAAGAACAATCCAAATTTTCTTTAAAACTTTTACCGTTGGCGGCCAGATTGGAGCCTCTTGTGAGCCTGTTTTGGCCCACAGGCCTCATGTTTGACACCCCTGCTCTAAAGTGGTTTTTTTTTTTTTTCGCCTATTTTTCCTCTGTACATTGAAATAAGAAAGTTTCACCACACCTTTCTCTGGTTTCTCTGAAAATGTGATGCTCTCCTGGGATCAGAGTGTGGATTGTCCGCACACTGATCCGAGGTCAGTCCCTTCTGCAGACTTCACTGTGGAAGAACCAGAAGGGACACATGCTGCAGCCATCCTGTCTCCTGATGTGCAAACAAAAACATGACTGGAAGCAAGTGAAACTGTTATGTAATTTATTACATAAAACATGTCTTGGTGTCAAAGAACAAATATTGGCAATGGTATTATTTTTTAAAAAAAATTCTTTTCTCAACATCACACAGTTTTATCTACAGTAGAAACCCAGGATACCCCCCCCCCCTCCCCCCTCCCCTCCCTTCAGCTGCACCCACTCTATTCCAGACAGACGGAAGGTCGGAGCATTTCCTCAGATCCTCCAGGTCAGCGAGTCAGACTCCATCCTGGACTCATAAATATCACAAACAGCTCAAATCCTCGACTTGGCTCCAGTCGCCACCACGGTGCCTCCATCCGTCCTCCTCATTCTTCATCTCCTGCATGGTCCTGTGGATCCGCAGGCTCCGAGGGCGCCCCCCTGTGGACAGACACGGGAAGCGCTGAAGGAGGGTTCTTATGCAAGGGAGCTGAGTAATCAGTCCAGCCTTTTTTTGTTCCTGGAAAAACCTCCAGGCTTCACAAAAGACATGCAGCAGGCTGCTGTCAGGGCAGCTGCTGGAGCGAGGCTCTCCTCACGTCCAGCTTCAAATCTTAACGCGCGTCGTCTCCACACAGCCAGTCTTTCTAATCATACAATGTGTGAAAAGAATAACTGTGAGGACAAATCCAGAGGACCGACTCATCAGAGTTTTAACCGTCATAAAGCCCGAATCAAATGGTTTTCACCCTGCAGTGTTTCCAAACATCAAGACTTTTTATTCAGACTAATCAATAGAATCCTGTATACAAACAAATCTCTCTAAAACTAGAACGAAGCCAACCGAAACCACTAGTTTGACTCATTCTAGTTAAACACAAAAAGGCCCGATTGAGTGCCACTAATCTGTTATGTACAAATGAAAGACTGAATATGAATATGAGTCTGTAACTTTATTGGGCGTGTGTTTAGAATGGTTTTCAGACTGCAGGTCACACAATCAAACACTGTTGTTCATGTTGTTGTTCTAAATAATGTGAGATAACTTGTCTCAGTCATCAGTACAACTATCTCTTCCTCTGCTCGCTTTACATCAACGCATTAGATACAACATTCATTATACTGATGTTCCATTAGACTGACCTAATTCCAAATTAAATAAACAGCTTCTCTGTTGTGTTTGGTGGACACACTGATTTCTGTGTTTTATTTTAAGGATTTGTAGATATGTGGTTTCCTTAAAATCCAGCAGGGGGAGCCGCTGCAAAATCTGCAACACCAAGAAGTCTGTTTCCTGCAACTGTGAAACCACATGAGGCTCAAAAAACTCATCCTCTCCTCTATAGTGACTCTACAGCTGCTCTTGTGTTCTTGTTTTGGTCTGAATTACTCTGATTTATATTTTATACCTGTACCTTTTTAAATCTGTCCCTTTCTTTGTCAACGTTTGCACCTCCACCGAAAACAGATTCCTCGTACAGGCGACTGTACTCGGCAATAAACCCGACTCTGATTCTGATTCTGATCTACAGTGACTGCAGCTCCTCTGTAGTGAGAGGTGTGAGACCCGGCAGCTCTTTAACCTGGACAAAGCACTATGCTTTCATCAACATGTTTCCTCTGCGTGTGTGTGGATCCTGGACCTGCATCGGGCCTTGCTGTGATCCGCATGGGTCCAGCAGGCCCAGCAGGCCCTGCAGCCCTGCTCACCCTGAGTACGGCGGTGGAGGAGCGTCGTGCTGGCCACTGCGGTTCAGAGCCTCGCTGTAGCTCGGCAGGGGAGGAGCGATGATGCCGGACAGGGGAACCACTTCCGGAGCGGGACGTCCGTCCGCCGCCATCCTGACCGGGACGCTGCACGGCGGAGACAGAGGAACAGCCAGCAGTTAGAGGGGCAGGAATGTGCTCACCGTCCTGCGCAGGGGGGAGGAAACGTCCGGCCACCACAGATCCATGAGAGTGTTGAGAGACTCAGCGATGGCGCTCTGCTGGAGGTGGCGGCAGAGCAGCTTCCTCCTGAGTCAGCAGTGATCACAGCGATACATCCAGGTCAGGGCAGACCGTCTGGACTCTTCTCACGCTCTAAACAGGGACCGCTCTCAGCAGTTAGCCTTTTATTCACGACACATTCTAAAGGACCAATAATTCTGAAATAGTCCTGGCTGTTCATCAGATTGGAGTTTGTTAGCGTGGATCCACTGGATTTGTTAAATAATACTGGAAAATTTTATGAAAGAAACAAGTTGTTTCCACAGATCTTGCTCCTGGGAGTAGAAAGCTGAGACGAAGTCAGCAGACGAGTCCTGAGTGAAGATGAGCCGTGTGAACTCACCGGCCGGCCCTCCGTCTGTCCTTGTTCTTGGACTTGTAGCAGTAGATTCCCAACACGGTGGCGATGACGGCACACACCAGTATGGCCAGGATCCCGGCCACCAGCCCAGACACATCCACCCAGGGTGGAGACTCTGCAGAGACACACAGGCAGACGGCAGTCACTCCACCACGCCCTCCGGGTTCTGTCTGGGTTCCAGTTCATGAGGCTCCGCAGTGATTCAGAGACGCTCTGAACTGTCTGAACGGACACTGCTGCTGATTCTGGTCAGATGCGGCCTTGCACACCAGAACTCTTTCACTTTCTTCTCTCAAATGAAAATGAAAGACCAAATGATCCTGGGTCAGAACTTCAAATTTCTGTTTGTGAGAAAAAAACCAGGAAGAATCAATTGAAAATTATACAAGTTTTATATATATATATATATATATATATATATATATATATATATATATATATATATATATATATATATATAGAATCTGTCCACAATCTGTCTGTAAGTCTGGCTTTATATGAACAAAGAGGAGCTGGAAGAAGTACAGACTTGATTCATCGTATCCTTAAATCTTTTAATTCCTGAATGAGACAATCGGTTTTCTTCATTTGGTATCTCAGTACATTCCTACAAGCAGAAATCAGTAGTTCAGCGATTACCTACATGAGGACCATGATATTTACCAATTCAACATGATCCATCAAACAAACCTTCATCACCATTAAGATTCAGTGCTTTATACCCTTCTTGAAACTGACGGTTTGTTCCACAGAGAGTAACACACAACCCATTGAAAGAAACTTCAAGAACTTTTAATTGTAACTTTACCCCTTAATTCATAACCGCCTTCTCTTCCCAAAAACATTTTCTGAGTGTTTTCCAGCAGCGAGTTATTCTGCTCTTCATACGGTCTTTGAATCCCACGTTGTCAGTGAATTTTAAAGTCTCAGATTGTAAAAGTTTCACATTGAATTCTTCCTCTGTAGAAATGAAAAAGCTCCATCCAAGACAGGAGAGCACAATGAATGGACTCAAGTCAAGTCAAGATTTATGTGTGTGTGTGTGTGTGTGTGTGTGTGTGTGTGTGTGTGTGTGTGTGTGTGTGTGTGTGTGTGTGAGATTTGGTATAACTGTTCTATCTTCTTCTCAGTGCTGAAAGGCAGCCGCTAGCTGAATGCTGCTCTCTCAGGTGAAGCAGATCGGCTTTGAGCTTTACCTTGGTTGTTGACGTACTCGGTCCAGAACAAGTCCTGTTGAAATGAAGCAGAGGACAGTCTGAAAGCCGTTCTGTGTATTTCTGGATTGCAAACTGAAACAAGTCTCATTTAACCCAGTGAGGAGCTCCGCACCGACTCACTTCTGCCACCTAAAGCACAGTAGTGGTATTACCTAAAGACTACATGCTGCACCTTTAAGACCGGCGCCAAACGCTCAAAATGAAAACTCTGTTAAAGTTTGTTAAAGTCTGATTCGTGGTTGTCGTCGTGGAGACGGCGGCAGACGTGTTACCGTGGCGACGTCATCCTCGAACACCTCTCTGGCCTCCTCGTAGCTGCACAGCTCCTCAATGCACTCCCTCTCCAGGTTGTCGGTCACCACCAGCTCGAAGTCCCAGCTGTTATAGAGCAGCGAGCGGGACAGGAAGGACGCCGCCGCCCGCTGGTCCAGCTGCAGGGGGGCTCCTGCAGGGCCGACATCACAGACACTCACTACAGACCGCACAGGGACCAGACCTGGACCAACACAACCAGACCGCACAGGGACCTGGACCATGAACCATGATGTCCCGTGACGGATCAACCCTGACTGTCCTGTTTGGGGCTCAGACTCAGAAGAAGTCCGCCTTTGGGGCTTTTTAATAGCAATCTTTGACTTTGTCTTCACATCAGCTGAGAATCCCTGGACAGACGCTCGGTCTCACGTCCTCCATGACAGCTGGTTTCACTTTGTATGGCGTTGAAAAACAGAGCAGTAGTATTTCACGAAGAAGCCAGTGAAAACATGAAAATGAAGCGGACCGTGGAAAGATCAAATGCTAAGGAGAAAGAACATTTCTCTGATGAAGAGTTTCTAGGCACTTCATGGCTGCATGTTGTCAGGACTGCGTTCCCCAGAGGTGGGGGGTTCTGGGTGGAGGTCTGAAGAGGTGTGGTCTACCTGGAGCGTGTCTGTAGACGACACGGCAGTGGGAAACCTGCAGCAGGGGAATCCACAGCGCTGACAGCAGAGCCAGCCGGGAAAACCACTGCAGAGAAGAGGCAGGAAGAGCGTGAGAGCGGCAGATCCACGCCGGCGGCGGCGGCGGCGGCGGCGGCGGTGGGGCGCTCACCTGGACGGAAGGGCACTCACCTGTCCGGCCGCAGTCTGCTCCATCTGTCCGCTGACCTTCCCTTCACGGGGCCTCACGCACCGACCTGCTCTCACTCACGCTGCCACTTCCTGAAACTGCCGAGACCAGTGCGGCGGTGTTGTTTGCGCCTCAGGAACGTCCCGTCACAAACCTGTTGGACTGCATACCAGCTGCAGGGAGGAACCACCGGAGCGCAGTGAGCTGCTCTCGGCTCGGCGGCCTCGGACTGATGGAACCTGATGGAACCTGACTGATAACAGTCGGAACAGCCAGCTGTGAAGACCGGCCGCTCTGAACACTGGGCCCTAAAACCAAACGTCAGGCTGGATGAAGGCACTGGGTGGAACTGTCTGTATAAAGGATGTTATTACAGGGGGTGTAGTGGAAAAGCCTCCCGGTGAGAGTAACCCGGTTTGATCCCCAGCCCGGGTCATTCCATGTCAAACGTCTGTGTTTCAAATGAGTCTGAGCAAGTTTCCTCTGAGTACTCAGACTTCCTCACAGCTAGAATACCCGTGGAGGCCCACCAGTAGAGGGCGGTAAATCAGTGAGAGGGCCAGGAGGGTGGCAGGGGGGGGCATTTGTCACCCCCAGAAAAGGCCGTGCCACCCTTGATGCCACCCTGCCGAGGATGGTCAAGTATATTGATAAAAGATAGGAGGATCCAGGTCAGCTATGCCTCAAAAGGTTTCCAGACTCTCCTCCATCTTCAGTGTTCGATCCCGTCTGGACATCGTCTCCTCTCCTCCTCCAGCAGGACCTTCCACTCGTCCACAGCAGCAGAGCTCCTCAGCAGCTGTCTGCGGACGGAGTTCAGCCTCCTGACAGTCTGCTGGGTGTAGCTGAAGACCTCAGGCTCCAGGAGGAAGCGGCGGCTCTGGAGAGCTCACTGTCACACCACTGAGAGCGAAGCAGTGTCGTAACCATGTTCTCACTGCAGTGAAGACATTAAAATCTGAAACATGAAACGAGGTCCTGGAATCAGTCTGTAAAAACACTGACTTTCTGCAGTTTCTTGTGTTTTGTTTCATTCCATTTGTAAAATCAAGTAACACATTCAAAAGCAGCGTGTTGTGCATTTTATTCTAGAAACCAAAGAAAGAAAAGTGAAACAATCTTGCTTTAAATGGACAGAATTAACCGATGAGGAGCTTTAAAGCAGCAGCATTCCCACCGTGGCGGTGGTCACACTTCTAACACAACTCATTTCAACTTTAACAAGAATCTAAACAGAAACAAGTTATTTCACTGCTTCCTTCTTTCCCACCAGTTTCCTCTCCAGCTCTCTGGCGCCCCCCAGGGGAGAAACCAGCACTGCTCTGGTGTGGTTCCGTCCTGGATCGACAGATGCTGACGAGCTGAAATCCTCAGTATGAGGCTTTTAGGAGGAGAAATGAAACACACGAGGCAGAAACGTTGAAATAAATGTTTTAATGAAGTATAAAAGTGATTGGTCATCGCAATATAAAACTGACAACGTGACTGTATGCTCCAAGGAAAATATGAATCCTCTTTAACAAGAAAAGGCAACAGAGTGTTCGACAAAGCAGGTGTCATCTTCAGCCGGCCGTTTCTTTCAAATTAAAAGCAGAAGAAGGAAGTACCTGAAATGGAAACGGGGCCGTTCTACTGGCTTGTTCTACAGAGCCTGTGCGGCGGCTGGCGCTGCTACACAGCATCTCAAGGTCACTTCGGCTTTTCCAGGACTTTAGAGCTCACGCCACCGTCACTCAGTTGTCACGGAAACGGCTCAGCTGTCGTCACACGACCACAGCCAGTCGTACCTCGCTGGTCAGAGCGCATACAGACATGCTTCGATTGTTTCTGCACAACAAATGTTGAACGTTGACGCTTGAATGTGAACCAAAATACGCCTCTAACAGCGGCCAGCCTGCTGCCAGTGTGTCGCCATGGAAACCCAGAGAAACACACCGTCACACCGCTGCGCCCAGATCACGCTGCGGTGAAGTTTCAGGCAAAACTTTTAATGAGGGTTTGTGAAACACCAAACACGGAATGAACTGGATCCAATCACAACGGAGCGATTTACAACATGCAGTTCAACCACGAACATGAGCGAGCAGCTGAAGGCGCCAGTCGACAACGCAGCGTTACGTAACGCAGTGTTGACGAGATCTTAACGAGTCCTTAACAGTGTTAACGAGTCCTTAACGAGTCTTTAGCAGTGTTAACTACTCCTTAACGCAGTGAAAACGAGTCCTTAACAACTCGTTGACGCAGTGTTAACGAGTCGTAAAGGACTGGTGAACGCTGTAAATGTCCTGCTAAGGACTCAATAACTGTCTTTTGTCCACTGGGGCTCTTTACCTCTGACCTCTGCAGACAGATTGTGAAGGTCAACAGTAAACTCGGCGCAGCTGTGAGTAACACAGCTGGATGCGACTCGTTATTACTCTGTTAATGTCGTTCGGCAATACCAACAGGTAAAGAGGATTAATAGGTGCGTTCAAAAGAGAAAAAGCTTCAACAGTTTAAGGTTTATTTGACACTAAGACCTGCTGTCCTCCCCCTCCTGCCTGGTCTGACTCATCCCTCTGTTCTGGCCTGGTTTTCTTGAACTTTTACTGTGTAAAGCAAATGAAACCAGAAAGAACTGCCACGTGTGGTGTCCGTGGCGCGCTGACGTGCGGGCGGTGTTGTTTCACGTGCGCGCCAGGTGGCGGTGTGACGGACGCTCCGCCTTTCACCTCCGTCCATGAACGTCCACAGTCGCTCTGACTTTAAAGTTGTTTCTGGCAAAAGTGCAAAAAAAAACCATCTGGAAAGATAATGATGCGCCCTTTCTGATCCACACACACACACACACACACACACACACACACACACACACACACCCCTCAGTGGACAGGCTGTGGGTGGAGCGCTGCTCAGAGGAGGACACAGGGACAGCCGCCGCTCTTCTGCTTCCTGGCGTGGTGAGTGGGAGGAGGAGGACTCTCCAGCTCCTGAAACCTCCTGTGGAGAAGGAGGGACGGTCAGTGACGGGGGGCTGACGGGGGGCTGACGGGGGGCTGACGGGGGGCTGACGGGGGGGCTGACGGGGGGCTGACGGAGGCCTGACGGGGGGCTGACGGAGGTCCGTACCTGATGATGTTCACCAGCTCCATGAAGACCTCGTCCACGTTGTAGCGGTTCTTGGCTGAAGCCTCCATGTAGTGGATCCTGTTCTCTCTGGCGAACGCCTGAGCGTCTTCTCTGGAGATCTGAGGCACAGGGAGTCTGTGAGCTGCTGGCACACACACACACACACACACACACACACACACACACTGACCACTCTCTGCTGCTCCAGGTCGGCCTTGTTCCCCACCAGCACCATGGGGTAGTCGTCCCGGTCCTTCACCCTCAGGATCTGGGTGTGGAACTTCTGCACTTCGTGGTAGCTGGGCGGAGCGGAGCGGCGCGTCAGGAGGACACACACAGAGCAGGGTTCACAGAGAACGGAGCTTTTTATATTTAAATCCTGCTGTCAGGAAAACACACACACACACACACACACACACACACACAGTTACCTGCCCCGGTCGTTGAGCGCAAACACCAGTAAGAAGCCTTCTCCTGAGCGCATGTACTGCTCCCTCATGGCCCCGAACTCCTCCTGACCTGCAGTGTCCAGGACTGACACACACACACACACACACACACACACACACACACACACACACACACACAGGGTTTCATAACGTTCCTATAAAAACGGCCTTCAGCCGTTGATTACAGCGAGCCCAGGCTGATGAATGAGGCACACAGATGTTGAAATCTCCGGCAGATGTTTGCTGGGGTGAGAAACAGCGAGGCGGAGGAGGCCGAGGCTTCCTGGAGGACTGGATCACAATCAGTGACTGTGAGGGAGTGTTCGAGTCCCACCCTGAACACACACACACTCCGGCCCGACACACACAGCCTGACGTGTTAATCGGTGGCTTCGCTGATAATGACCTCCTCCGGTGAGTGTGTGTGTGTGTGTGTGTGTGTGTGTGTGTGGGGCTCAGACAGACGCTCCGCGGCGGTCTGGGTTGTGATGATTCACTGCGTGGTGAAACACCAGCATGCTGGCAGCGGTGGTGCAGTGTGCAAGTCCTAACAAGGGAATGAAACACGCAGAGAGCGAACACTGGGCGCGAGTTCAACCCCCCTCTGCTCTCCAGCCGCACACGCTTCACACACGCCGCCCGCCGCGGGTCCGGTCCGGGCCACACTTACTGTCCAGCCGGGTCTCCTTCCCCCCCACCGTGCACATCTTGGTGTAGGAGTCCTCGATGGTGGGGTCGTAGTCCGACACGAAGTAGGACTGTGGAGAGACGAGCGGCGTTAGCAGGAGCTCCCTGGAGTCACGGCCACACACACCCCACCTTGATACGTCTGTTTGATTGTTTTCCATTAGTCTTCATAGTCTTCATATTATTGTCTGGATGAATGAATGAAAAGAAACAGGTTCTCTGCAGAGCTGCAGCGTGAAGCTTTCTCTAAGTTCAGGTGAGTTCAGAGCAGGAGAACACCGGAGAGCAGCAGGCGAAGGAAGAATCCTTCACTTTGTGACACAAGCATGATGTTTGGTACATACACTCTTCAAACCTACTCAACACTCCAAGATGACGACCAGAAAAATCCAAGATGTCGACACAAACGTGTTGTTTCCCTTAATGACTCATCGTGTTCAGAGTTTAAGCCCATCAATGTGTTGAAGTTGAATATAAAGTTGGGTCTTGAACAGAGTTGGGGTCCGTTACTCAAAAAAGTAAAGAGTTACCCGTTACTAGTTACTTTTGAAAAAAGTAGTGCCTTACACTACTTGATTACTCCATGGAAATAGTAACGAAGTTACACTACTCGTTACTGCATAGTGCTCCGGAGCTGTGCTCCGGTATATCCTCCGCAGAGCGCTGCCATGCGCAGGTCTGTGGATCAAAACTTTTTTTTTTTAACGGATTGAAAAGAAAACTCGTCTTTTAAAATGTTTTATAACCATTGGGACTGACTTCACGTGTTAATACGCCGTCCCCTGGACCACTGGGAGGAGGATTTTGTCCATTTGCGTAGTCCGGCTCTGATTGACCTCCAGCTGAGCTTTGAGCTAAGCTAACTACGATGCTAACAGCTGGGAACCAGAGACACAGGGATTTCTGAGCTTGTCTGACTTTGTCAATGACAGGGAAAGGGCGTGGGTCCCTGATCTTCAGAGTGTTCCTTTAAAAGGGGCATTTACAGTAGGAGGGAGTGCAGTGTGTCAGTGGGGCACAGATTTATAGAAGGCAACCAATTTTACTGTGACGGTTCCATCAGCCCTGACCCGGAAGAGATGGCGAGCAGCTGCTCGTGTGGCCGCCGTTCCATCTACTGGTGGAAAAAAAAAAAACTCAGCTTAAATATTAATATTCTGGTTGCTCTATCTGCAGTCATTGTAAAAGTAACGATCGTAGCGTTTCATTTGTAACGCTAGTTTAACTACCAATCTGGAAGGAGTAGTGCAGTTACACTACTCGTTCCCATCAAAAGTAATTTAACTACTTGTAACGCTCGTTACTTGTCGTTACATACCCACCTCTGGTCTTGCAGATATTTTGGTACCGTGTACACGTCTGCATCACGGCTCTTCAGATGCAGCTTATAGTTAACTCTGCAGACTCAGGAGGGCGAGAAATGTGTAACACTGATTGTTCCACATTAGTGAATATGGTTATTTGAAACTGCTATTTCCAGTAGGGTTATTGTTACGTAAAAATTCTTAAATCAAGACGGCGTCCAAGATGGCTGCCATTACCTTGAAGTAATCATAAATTGAGTACAGCATACAGACGTTAATAAAAGCAGGTGTGTTGGTTCCATGAGAACCTCTCACAGCTTCCACTGCAGAGCTGCTCTCATGACACCAGTCTGCAGCTCAACAGCCAGGTTTCCAGACACTTAGCTGTCTGTAAACCTGGCGACTGGAGCGCCGGCGGGCCAGGAGAGCTGGCGCTCGGCTACCAGCTGTTGACCAGGGCACCTCAGGTCAATCTGACTGAATTCTTTCAGATTAGAGGATCAGGCTGGCCTGTTGACATGAACAGAGTAATCTGAATATTGTGCCAGTATATATATCAAGAAGTGATTCATTTCAGTGGGTTAATCCCATAATGCTTTGCACTGTGACGTCTATGATTTACACATGAGCACAGAATCCCACAACAGGGCTTACCTAGAGGTCCGCCAGTATCCAAAATAGAATTAACCAGAGTTATTACGCTTCTGGTCGTCTGATCCCATCAAAATTTCAGTTGCATGGTTGTACATCACTGAACAACAATCAGCGTTACTGGTTTCTTGCTCTCCTGAGTCTGTACAGGTGTCTGCATGCTGTCTGTCAAGAACCAGAATAGCCTCAGACATGTGCGTGTTACCAAAATATCCACAAGACCCAACTTTATATTCACCTTCAGTACATTTACGGGGCTTAAAATCAGGGGGGGGGGGGGGTTACCGTTCCTGATTCTACCAGTTTGGTTCAGGACTGGACTGTCAGCGCGGCAGGACGTCTTGAAGCCCGTCTCCTCAGACGTCTCCAGGAAGGCAGAGCCGTCACACGCTGTGAGCTCCGGCCGCACACAGGAAGTGACGGCGGCTTTCTGAAGCTGCTTTGACAACACAAACCACACTTTTAAAAATAGACGGGTGGTTTCAGTGAAGGACGATTACTAGAACCTCAGCCGGTCTTCAGCGACGGAACCCGTCCAGGTGAACGCTTCAACTCGCTGCTACTCAAACGGAAACGGCCGCCCGCAGGACTTCAGACCAGCGTCCAATAAAAGGACACATTCGAGCTAATTGCTTCCTTCCAAGTACCAAACTACACGTGGACTCCAGAGAGCAGAGACAGAGGATGTGGTCAATCTGTTTCTCACAGCAGGGGGCATCGCCGCACGGCTCACTCTGCCTCGACACTTCTGAGTACAGTGCTACATTTTCAGTTTCGTAGAAAGATACTGAAGTGGGTTTTCATGAGTCTTCAGTTCTGAGCAGCAATCGGCTCCGGTGAGGAGAGAGCAGATGCTGTGAAGGACTCTGAGGGTCCCTGGGAGGACCAGCATGGTCGTTTCATTGTCCCTGTCCGCAGCGCAGCTGCAGTGAAGCTCTCCCCTCCGGGTTCAGGAGGCCTGAGCTCGTGCACAGCCGCTCTGCTGGACTCCAGGAGGGTTTTCCTCTGAAGCCTGCTGAGTCCTCGGCGTCTGGGAGGGACGAGGAGCCGCAGCCCTGAGCGGTGATGCTGCCTCCGCCGTGCCTCCCTCAGGGATGATGCCGTCATGCTGGAATGCAGTCTGCTGCATGTTCTTCCACTCACACCGAGGATCCAGGCTCACTGGAAAACTCACACACCCGGTGAGCGTTCAGCCTGGTCCGGACCGGACCGGGCCGGGCTCGTCACAGTGACCGCTCACCTGGATCAGACCCAGCCCACTGAGGAGAGGGATGACCGATAGACTGGTCTCAGTCCAGCTCCAAGTCAGTCTGTCTGTGTTTGAACCGAGACGATCACTGACGGTGAACTGACGCTTAAAAAGTGTGTTTTTGTTCAGGAAATGCCCCCCCCCCCCCCCCCCCCCCCCCACACACACACACACACACGGCCGGGGTACCTGGATGAACTGGATGGTCAGCGCGCTCTTGCCCACCCCTCCGCCTCCCACCACCACCAGCTTGTACCGCTCCTCCTCTCCGCTCATGCCGCCGGTGAGCCGCTGTCTCCGTCCGGACCGGGATCCTTCCGGGCCTGAGGCCGAGTCTGGAGCTTCTGGAGGGGGTGGGGGGGATCCACGGACCTGTTGACGCTGTCGGGAGTTTTTCTTCTTCTTTCTCTCTACGGGCGCAGCTTCACAGTCGCGCGCTCATGTCGGATCCAGAGTTCAGCTTCAGACCGGGAAAAGGCAAAGTCCGTGCGCGAGGCTGCGCAGCTGTCCATGCGCGGCGGGGCGGGTCGGCTCTGGGCTCCGGGGCTCCGGGGGTCCGGGGGTCCTCCCGCTGCTCTGCTCGGCCTGCGGCTCCGGCTGCTTCTCGGAGGGCGGAACTGCTTCCTCTTTTCTCTTTCCTGGAGAAACCAAGCGGCGGCTCGCTGCCTGCTCCCCGGCCCGCTGCGCGCCCGCTGAGGACTCCCGGGAGGCCCGCGCGCACGCACGCACGCACACACACACACACACACACACACACACACAGAAACCGGCCGCGCGAATTCCGACTTGGTGCGTCAGTTTCCTTATTTGGTCATTCGGAGGATCCGTGACGTCATTTATACAGTTCTACCAGATCCGAGTCCCCCGGTCCTCTGGTCCCCCAGTCCTCCAGACCCCGGTCCCCCAGACCCCGGTCCCTGCTGGACCGCGCAGTGTCCCACATGGCCTCCTGCTGCCTGAAGAAACGTCAGACTTCCCTTCCTCAGGGGGATTTTAACCCTCTGAGGAAAAATGAAGCCCAGAGGCAACAAATAACTCTGCTCTGTGCGCGCGCGCGCGCGTGTGTCAGCCACTAGATGGCGCTGTGTTTTAAAGCCACACTCAGAAAGCAGCCAGCTCCTCTCTGGATGTGTTTCCAGTGTCTGATCCGGAGCAGGAAGGAGCGAGGAGGAAGGAGTGTGTGTTCAGAAATGCTCACTTTGTCAAACCGTACAAGACATGAATCTTTCTGGCGCTCTCACACACATATTTCCTCTCTTACACACATAAATGTATGCAAGCAAGAGATGAATGTGTGTGTGTGTGTGTGTGTGTGTGTGTGTGTGTGTGTGTGTGTGTGTGTGTGAGAGAGTACAGTAGAAAGGAAGTTCATCAGTGACTGTGCTGTGATTGGCTGAGAAGCTCCAGTGGGCGGGTCCTGAAGGTGTTTTTCAGCCGCCTGTCGTCGTGGAAAGGCTGAGTGATAACATCACCACCACTTCTCCATTTGATCCAGTTTCTACCTGTTCGTTCAGGACAGAACTGTCAGTTCTTCACTCATTCAAGGTTTAACTTTTCTTTCTTACACATTTGTTGTTCAAATATTTCACGATCAGACCAAAGAACGGATGAGTGCCCGGAGTCAGACTGCTTCAGAGGCTTCAGAGAACAGTGAGGCTACAGCTAGTGTGTGTGACGGCTGTGGGTGTCCTCACGTTTCAGTCTGTCTCGTGAAGACGTCTGGATCAAATAAACTTTATTCTGGAGTTTGAGAAGAGCGCGTTCAGACTTCACTCCTGGTCACCTGGCTCTGCTGCTCTCAGATAAATAACCACAGGAAGAGGAAGGTCGGTCACTCGTTTTAATGACAGGACAGGAGGACACACCGGGCTGTGGTCCCCAGATGTTCCTGCAGCTGGCTCGCTGCTCCCGAGCCAGAGCAGACCTGTGGAGACGTCGACCTTTGACCTGGCTGGTAAAGTCCTGATCTGCTCCGTCATGAGACAAACCTGCCGGCGGCTCCGCAATAAATACATAAATAAATAAATAAACAGAGGACAGAGGTCGTCTCAGTGTCTGCAGCACAGCCAGTCCCAGGTCAGCCATAACATTATGACCAGCAGGCCGGGGGGGGGGGGGGGGGGGGGGGGGGGGGGGGGGGGGGGGTTCCAGTCCGGTCCGGTCTGCTCCGGTCCGTTCCGGTCCTGACTGTGTGGAGTTTGCATGTTCTCCTGGAGCTTGTCAGTCAGCTCCTCCAGCTGTGCCGTGGCGTGGTTTAGCCCCGCCCCCAGGCCACGCCCTCAGCACCGGTACGGCAGAGCGGGCTGCCCCATCCGCACCGGGGGCAGGAAGACCCCCCCCAGCAGGACCCGCTCCCCCCAGCCAATCAGCTTGTTGAGCGTGAGGCTGAACGGGGAGAGAAGCCCCGCCTCCTTGGCCTCCGCCCGGCTGCACTGGCTGGGGGGGGCTCTGTGCGGGGCCCGGGGGGCCCCCCCGGTCTGTCTGCCCTCCCTGGGGGGGCGCTCAGTGTCTGCAGGGGAGGGAGGCGAGACGCCCACCGGGGACAGGGACAGGGTGAGGCTCTTCCTCTTCTCCCGCAGGGAGGCGGAGCACGAGGGGGGCTTTGGCGCTGGGGGGCTGGGGGCCGCAGGCTCGGGGGTCTGGGGGACCTGGAGGGCCTCAGGGACCTGGGGGGCCAGAGCGGGCCGGTTCCCGTTAACGTCCGTCAGCTCCAGTCTCTGCAGCGCCGAGTCCTCGCTGCCTCCGTCAGTGTGGGGGGGGTCTGCTCTGGCGCCGGGGGGCCCCGCCACCTGCTCCTCCTGCCCCCGGGTGAAGAGGCGCCCCCCCGGAGGCCTTCTGGCTGAGCGTGGCCTGGAAGTGCTGCAGCTGGCCCAGGAAGTTGAAGTTGGGGGAAATGGAGGGTCGACGCTCTTTCACAAACCTGAGGGTGGAGACACACAGGAGCGGTTACACACACACACACACACACACACACACACCAGGCCCATGAGTTGCAGCACAGTGTGTGTCAGTGTGTGTACCTGTAGGCCTGGTCCAGGTCCAGGTCCAGCCGGTACATGATGTAGGCCACAGCCAGAGCCGGGGAGCGAGAGATCCCGGCGGCACAGTGCACCAAGACCGAGGAGCCCGAGGACATGGCTGCATCTGCACACACACACACACACACACACACACAGGGGAAGAGTTAACACACACACACACAGATAACACGGTGAGCGCGGGGCTGCAGCAGTCTGACCGATGAAGCTCAGGGCCTGGGGGATCCAGGGCAGCAGGTCGGCCCACAGCGAGTCGTCGATGGGGATCCGCAGGAACCTGGAGCAGGGCAGGAAGGGGGGCTGGGGGCTGCAGCGGCTCACACTCAGCACGTAGGAGATCCCCAGAGAGGCCAGCTGCTCCTGAACACACACACACACACACACACACACACACACACACACACACGCACACACGTCAGGCACCGCAGTTTCTTCATGATGAAAGGATGGTTCACTCACTGAGAACCAACACAAAACAGCCTGACTGACTGTTCCCGATCTGGCAGAGTTTCACCTGCTGCTGAACGTTCACTGACAGCTTCTCTCTTTACTGACACCTGCTGGTCGGAAGTGAAACAGCACGTCTGTCTGGCTGAATCGTCGTCTTGTGAGCAGAACTCTGCAGACTCTGTTTCTACCCAGAAAATCCAGCTCATAAACTCAGCCTGAAGTGTTTGAAGAAGAAAACGGGTACCAGACTAATATCTGGTGATGTGAAGTCAGTGGACGTCCTCCTGGGGGGTCCTGGACCCCTTAACATGTGACACTCTCTACAGGTCTAGAAGTGACCTGTTCCTCTTGGTTTCCTTGTGTTCTCCTGTTTTAACTGCAAGCTGCTGTCGATGAGAAATCTACCGCTGTGTGAGGTCAAGACCCTATGGGTCCCCGTGGACCCCCGTGGACCCCGGACCCCCATGGCCCCAGTCGACCCCCCACCTCATTCACCTGAGTGACGTCTCTCTCCGCTCCCAGGTAGAGTCGTGGCAGGATGACGGACAGCGGGGGGCGCTCCGCCTCTCTCTCCTGGGACCAGACCATGTCTGCAGGACCACACACACACACACACACACACACACACACACACACACACACACACACACACACACACACACACACACCATTTTAAATGAGTCCTGCAGCATGGAGCTGTTGTGGCTGCTGGTTGCGTCGTGTGTCTATTGGTGTCATGTCGTCTCTGTCCACTGGGTGGCGGTGTTTCTCATCACATCTCCAGCTGTTATCCCCTTCTTCCTCTCCTCTGGACTGGGGATGCTCACTACACCCTCTTGTGGAGGGAAGTGGTACTACACTGATTAAATCGCTGTGAACGCTGCAGTTTGACTGAACTGTGGGAGAGCCCTGTGCTGCAGCACCCCCTGCTGGGTGGTGGAAAACCTGCATAAACACAACTGAGCGCATCCACCGCTCCACCTCAAAAACACCAAAACCTGTTTTTTTGTTTTTGTTTTTCAGTCTCAAACAGACATTGAGACTCCTCAGGTCAGTATTCATGTGTGAAAGTGTTTCGCGTTTGTCTGACTGCAGTGAAACTGCCTCTGGCTCCAGATCGTCTCTGATAAGTTGTAGATGTGATGCAGCGTTTCATTCAACACCATGAGTGTGACTCCTCTGCAGTCAGTGCTCTGAATGATAACTGTGGCTCTCTGCTCTGTTTACGTTCCAGTCTTTAACCCGTTATAGGCCGGCCACCAACATCTGTTCAAAGCACTGCTTTAAGGTTATTATAGATAAACACATCTATTCAATCAATCTCTTGAAATGTGCACAAGAACTGTCACAGACTTCACCATTTCTAACACTCTCTAAACAGGTGTTTTCATTCTCTACCTTAGCAGCAGGTGTTTAAAGAAGCCTGCCGAACAGGACTTACTCCACAGCAGCAGTGAGCTGCAGTCAGCGGGAGCAGAGCTGCTCTCCTCAAGTTAAAGAGCCAGACTCTGTTCATGCTTTCAAAAGACCAACTGCACAAATAACACCCATGTCCATCCCTGCAGTCACTGCAGTCAGTGTGGAAGAAGCATAAAGAGATGCACACATTAATATTGCATTACTAAAATGAACTCCAGCAGCTCGGTTCTGTAGAGAAAAGCTGTATTACAGATGTCAGAATGGGTCTGACTGGAGGGAAGCTCTGAAATGAGATGCGCCACTGCTGCAGTCTCTACTTGTGTGCAACTTTTTATAACCTCAGAACAGATATTGAAGCAGAAAACACAGAGAAACGTGCAGAGCTGCACGAATGGCAATGTTTTCTCTGAGCTGTGGTGGATGGTGCGGGAGTCACTGACCTCCGGACGGCGGGTTCTCCTGCAGGGCTGCACGAGCTGTCAGGTCAGGAAACGCAATCCTGCAGCAGGGAGCCTTCTGTCCTCCTCTCTGCTGCTGCTCTTCCTCCTCTCTGCTGCTCTTCCTCCTCTCTGCTGCTGCTCTTCCTCCTCTCTGCTGCTGCTCCTCTCTGAGCTCCCTCAGACTGGCTTCGCTGAGATGAGCTCATCCTTTTCCAACAATAGAGCTCTGCTGCCTGATGTCATCAGCAGCCAATCAGAGGAGGAGGAGGAGGAGGAGGGGGCGGAGCAGCAGGAGATGCAGAGCGCAGTGCTCCCTCCTCCTCCTCTTCCTCAGCTCTTCATCACAACACGCACACATCATTACTTCATCGCCTCCTGCGAAGGAAAACACTGAAGGAGGACGCAGCATCCGGATGCTCTGCAGACGCGCGCGCACACACACACACACACAAATACACAAACACACGCTATGCAAACCATGACCTATATCTTAACTGCGTGCACAAACAGGTTGTGTTTAATTTAATTCCTCGTGCACACGCATGCAACACGCGCGCACGTCCTGAGAATGAACTCTGACTTGGTTAAATCTCATTTTGGCGGAAGGGACTTCCTCCTCCACAGCGGTGGTAAAAATTGGGCCCGGGGACTAAAACCGGACCACCACAGGGTCCAGTACTTTTAACCAGCAGGGAACGATGGGAAGCGGGAGAGCGGAGGACGCTGCAGCGCCCCCTGCTGGACCGAAAGGAAACAACAACAGTGTCCACCAGCTGAAATGACAGAGCGATAGCATCCTGAGTGGGACTAACAGAGGCCTCGCCTCCAGGAATAAACACTGACAAAGAGGACAAATACTCAGGGTTTCAGAAGAAACGATTAAACTCCTCTGATCAGTTCATTAGGGTTACAGCAGTTCCTTCATCTGATCACCAATAGTTCGGATGAAACAGTAAGAGACGCAGAAGACACCAAATCAGCCGACTTTCCTGATGAATGTGGTTTGACAGATCATTAGCTGAACTGACAGCAGATGAAAGTCTCCTGAGTCTGGTTCTGCAGGCTGCATCGATTTACATCAAGTTGTTTTAATGAGGATCAACTGACGCCATTCTGGTAACGAAGCATCTTTCATGTCTTTCTGAACCAAATCCTTCGATACGGCGAGTCGATATGAAGCGTCCTCATTCCTCCAGGCGGGAGGCGTCCCAGACCCTACTGGTTCAGGATCTGGACCTTCTCTTCAGACCCTGGAACTCCTGGAGACGCGTCTCCCTGAGGAGATGCTGCTCACGATGCTGCCTCGATGTCTGGGACTCTGCACCTCTTTACCGTGCATTCAGAGCCGGACCGGTACCCTGCAGGGGGCCGTGCAGGGAGCCGAGACGTGCACGGCGCTGCCAGGAACCACAGGAGACCGGCTCTTGGATATATGGCATAGTTTTACTTTCACATTTTTTCATTACAGAGTAAATCTTAATTCTAACACAGGTATTGGACAGGTTCTTAACACCGATACATGAGGCTGCATTAGCTAGTGGATACTGCATAGACACACACACTCACGCGCACACACACACACACACAATTCACTCTCTTTCACACACACAGAATGACAAAATGACT